>NC_062216.1:93553423-93857039 GCF_902686445.1 Sciurus carolinensis | reverse complement strand
GTGAGGCACTGGGTTGGATTCTCAGCACCACATATAAATAAATGAATAAAATAAAAGTCTATCAACATCTAAAAATATGTATTTTAAAAAAAACAATAAAAATATAAAGCAATTGCCAGCTTTCTTATTTGCAAAGAATTGCCTCTTCCCTGTACAAAGTGTGGGATTTTTTTTTTTTTTTTTTTTTTTTTTTTTCCCATTTCAAGGCTATTTTCTTGAAGGGTTTAAGCGGGCATTAAACCCAGGCCTTCCAGAGCTTGGACTCTGAGGCTGCCCTCCTTCCCTCCTGCTGCACAGGGCTCTGCGTCAGTCACTGCGGTCCTCGTGCTGGCATCAAGATTCAACCTTGGCCTTCTCCCAAGCCTGTCAACACTGCTCCCAATAACTGCCAGAGAAACCATATGGTCTCTCCACACCCCACCCTTGGGGCCAAGCTTATTATCTCCTCAACCTACTCACAGAAGCCCTGAGCAGGAAAGGAGAAGATGAGAAAGTCTGGGGCCTAAGCTTGGGTTGTTCCTATTTTTCTGCTATTGAATTGCCAGAGGAAAGAGAAGGAGAAAGAGAAAAGGGGTAGAAGGATAAGATGTATGTGAAGCATACTTGGCAAAAAAGATGCAGTCTGTTATGAATGGGGCTTCACTCATTTGTTTTTCAGCTTTTGGGTTCGACCAATGCAGTGATACATTCTGATGTCAGAAACACTCAGGAAAAGCTTGGCACAGTGGTGCATGCCTGTAATCTTAGCAAGTCGGGAAGCTGAGATAGGAGGATCGAGAGTTCAAAGCCAGCCTTAGTGATTTAGCAGGACCCTAAGAAACTCAGTAAGACCCTGTCTCTAAATAAAATATATATTTAAAAAAAGGCTATGGATGTGCCTCAGTGGTTAAGTGCCCCCGAGTTCGATCCTTCATACCAAAAAAAGAAAGAAAGAAAAGAAAAGAAAAAAGAAATGCCCAGGAAATGTCTTCTAATAGTGTCCTTCATATGCACACACAAAAATTCTGCACTTCGGCATTAAATAGCCTTTTAAGAGTTTTGTGCCATCCTTATTGATGTTTTCACCTCAGAGGAGAAAGAATGCATCAATTTGGAAGTATTTCTGGAAGAAGCTATTCAAAGACAGCACACTGTCTAAGTAAAACACATTACCTGGGAAAAATGTTGCCAGAGTTTCAAGAATCTTTATGATTTTCCTTTCTCAAAAGAATTCTAGAAAATATTTATTCTATTGTATGGACCAAAGTGTTTGCTGATTTTCAACTGAAAATAAAGTCAATGAAGAACATTTAAAAAAAAAAAGTTCTGTATAATTTTTGTTTATCCAAGTCATTATTTGTTAAACATGGCTTTCAGCTCATATTTTCACAGAAACCAAACTCTGATTTAAAAACTACTGTTGAATATCAGTCTACCCATCAAGTCATTTTTTTTTTTTCTTTTTTGTGGTGCTGGGGATTGAACCCAGGGCCTTCTGCATGGAGACAGGCACTTTACCAACTGAGCTATATCCCTGGCCCCATCAAGTTGCTTTTATTTTTATTAGAATGCGTACTCAGTTGTGGTCCCAATCTATCAAAATTTAACTCTGAGCTGGGCCTGGTGGTCCATGCCTATAATCCCAAAGACTAGGGAGGCCGAGGCAGGAGGATCACAAGCTTCCAAGGCCAGCCTGGGCAACTTCACAAGACCCTAAGCAACTTAGTGAGACCCTGTCTCAAAATAAAAATAAAAAGGGTTAAGGATGTGGCTCAAGAGGTAAAGTGCCTCTCTCTGGGTTCAATCCCAGTACAAAAAAAATTTTAATTTTTAAAAGATATTTATATCATGAGCTAAAAGACAAAATTGGAGATTCAAAATTATTTTTATGAGAGAATAATCACATGAAAGTCCAGATGTCTGACCAGCCCACTGCTTTGGGATTTGATCTGGACTAATATTTCCACCCCTGCTCTTCATCATCCATCCCACTCAACACCTCATACACTGAGAAGCCCCATAAAAAGTGCTGTGTGGAAGGGACTTTTCTAAAATGCTCCAAGACCACAGGCTGTATCTGGTTGGCCTGTCTGTTCCCCATACTTGCTGGGCCTTACTATGAAAAGATGCCAGAAATAGCATTCCTACAGGATTTCCAGTACAGAAACCACAAGAATGCTCATCCTCATGGTATGGCAACTGTGCAACAATATGGCGTCATCTGGAAAATTACAGTCCTGGAGACAAATATTTTCCCCCTCTCCAATGCTTTAAAATAGACAGGGTGTCGCCCCAAAATTATGCTTTCTTCTCTCCAAGATGGAGGGCTCTCCTTGGAACACTCCCCTTGAGGGCAACAACCTTTGCTGTTAGAACTCCTTTAACACTCTCACACAAAACTCCTTGGACAGTCCGCCAAAGATTTTGGAAACTACTCAAAGCATGTCCGTTGAAAGGGAAGCACATTAGAATATATCTTTATATTATTACCAAATAAAAATTTCTTTTTTTACTTAACATGACAGCAATTCGTACTTATAATGAACTTCCCATAGAGCTCAAATTTGCATACTATGAGAAGTTCTGAGCATTATTATAACTGTTACTATTTTCATAACATTTATTTTGGCTATATTTGTATATAAAAGAATACCAGTCTCAAAGAATTAGTAATCTAATTAGGAGACATTATAAATGAAAGTTTTTTGTTTTTCTTTCTTTCTTTCTTTCTTTTCTCTCTCTCTCTCTCTCTCTCTCTCTCTCGCTCTCGCTCTCGCTCTCTCTCTCCCTCCCTCCCTTCCTTCCTTCTTTTCACACAATCTCACCATGTTGCCCAGGCTAGGCAACACTCACATGCCCCTGCCTCAGGGTCCCAAGTACATGAGACTATAGGTATATACACGTAAAGCACCCAGCTTTACGTAGGACGTTTATAAGGATTATGAACATGTGAATAAAATTTATCTCATAAATGGAGATAATTCTATAAAGGCATATCTCCTTGATTCATAGCTGAATAGCCTGTATCTTCTCAGATTGGACACATAATAGATCTTCAATAAACATCTGTGGAGGGAAAAAGGAGAAGGAGACAGTAGAACAGAAGGAAAGACAAAGAATAAGGGTGCAAGGTAGCTGAGATTGCATGGTAGCAAATGAAGCCAACCTAGAACTCAGGAACTTTATTAATTTAAAAAACGGTCTTAGTCATCAAACTCCACTAGAAGAGAGACCTTCACCCTTGCCACTGAAATGGAGGTTGTTCTTTCTCCGTGATGGCAAATAAAGCTAAGGCTCTCAGAAGAATCTACTACATGCAGGCTCCCACTTCTGGGCATTTTCTATTTCTGTTTCTTCTGACACAGTACCGAGTGACCTCATAATTATTTGTAATTGCCTAAACACTAAATATGAACCTCCTGGTTCTCAATTTCCAGAGTCCTCTCTGATTCCAATCATGTTCACCTTAAGTTAGACAGCTTTTAATGTTTTAAATGTCATCAATAAGAAATAAAAAACTGAATGGGGGTGTTTGTTTTGTTTAGCTTTCTGTTTTGTTTTTAGAAGTGATTTTTACATCTGAAGGAGTGAGGGTTCACAGGAAGGGGGTTATTTTTCATTTTTAGCCTCATAGCTAGCAAATGGAACCCTTCCCATATTTCTTGGAACCCTTTAATCTCTCCCCCAAATGCCAAAGGATTTATTGAGCTTCCACAAGCAAAAATATAGAAGCCAAACTGATTAGAACAAGTACAATACCAGCTCATTCTCAAGCAGAGACAAGTGATTACACAGGTAAGCCATTTGAGCCCCGTCCCTCTGCGGCGACTCCCTCTCACTCTCTCTCTCGCTCTCGCTCTCTCTCTCTCACACACACACAGGTTCCACAAGCACCACTTTGGCTTCCAGGAGAAGATTCTCTGTGTGGAAATCACTTTGTCATCATCAGAGTCAACATATTATCTTGGCAGTTTCCTCAAATGTCATCTGGAATCTCTGGAGAATGACTCGAAGGACAGTCCAGAATGACCCTGTCTCAAGCTTTTACCTTGACATTGACCAAGGAGGAAAAGGAAGTTGTTTAATGACAGAACCACAAAAATCAAGTAACATAAAACATATTTTCTGGCAAAATTTGCCTTGTGCAGAGCAGCTAAAGGATGATAACAGGGTGTGGAGAGATGGGATCAGCAGTTAAGTGGATATCCGTCTGTCACTTAGCCTTCATCACACGGCCCTGGAGACCAGCGTCTGGCCAGCTTGGCACTCCATCTTCCCACATCACCCCACTGGCAAGATGCTTCCCCTAGGCTGATGGCCTACAGCCACACCACTTTGGCCTGTGGTTCCATAACATCTTACAAACTGTAAAGGGGCTGGACAGTACTTGGATGAGATCAGGGGTCAATTTGGATTGGATTCAGGCCCGGTTCAACAAGGTTTTGCACAACTTGTTCCTCCATTTCCCTCTCCTCTTACTTCTTTTCCCTTCTGCTCTTTGTACTTTCAGCAGCATTTTTCCCCCAGCTCCAGATGAGCTTCTGTTTTCCTAAATTCTTCTCACCCTTACCATATCCCAAAGTCTTCCTTCCTCTGCCATTTCAATGTTTCCTCTCTTGCTGCACTTATATTTCTTTAAAACCAACATGAATTGGCTGCAAGCAAAATAAACAGATGCAACTAACAGAATCATAAATCACCAAGTTGGAGAGTAAGATTCTTCCCAATTCAGGAAACCATTTCCCAGTTGGTTTCAGAGAAGGAGATAGAGGAACTGAGCTTCAGTTTCATTTAAATGTCCTTTTCCCCCTAACAAGTCCTTTGGGGTTAAATAGGAAATATGGTAGACAGATCAGATATTCAGGCTGAGCATAGATACAATGAATTAAACCCTTCTCCCCATATACACCTTACTTTATAAATATGGAAAACAAATTCAACTCTTTCACTTTCTAAAATTATGAAGAAATATAGAAGATGACTTCCACGTGTTTGGTCATTTAACAACAGTTGCACATCAAGTTTTACCAAAGCCATTTTTTAGCAAAGGTGCATTATGAATTCTTCACTTTTCTCATCTCTCTCTCTCACACACACACACACACAGATACACCATTCCAATTCCACAAAACTGACACTCTCATCTACCCAACTGTGAAAGCCACAACCAATTGTTCACCAACTTCTGCTGATTATACCTGCTAACTGCTGAACATTTCTTGTTTCTATATTCTCTCTCCATTGTGATCACCTTTGGATAGTCTAGGAGTTGTCAAACTCTGTCTGTAAAGGGTCAGATAGTAAATATGAGACTTTGTGAGTCTAAGAGTCTTTGTCCCTATACAACTCTGCTAAAATCCTGCAAAAGCATCTATAGACAACATACAAGCAAATGAACAGCAGCAGACCAGGTCTGACCCAAGGCAGCAGTGTCCTTTCCAATGCCTTTGACCCCACCCTTGGACCAGAGTCCGACACAGAGTACATGCTCCAGGGATATTCATTGACCCAAACTGTTAACAATTGTTATCTGGTTGTATTAGTGAAGACTTTTAAATTAATACACCTTTAATTTAATGATGATTAATACATCATGTGGAAGTTTTTTTAATGAATATTATAAAAGAAATCTTTTATAATCAGAAAAATTATATCTACAAACTTAAATTAATATAATTTAAGATAAAATGAACATTTTTAAGACCCAGAATTGGATTCACATTAAAGGTACTGGTAGACAAAATAATTTAAAAGTAAGCTGTTTATATCAGAAAGAAAAAAAGGCATCAATATAAAAAGTAATAATTGCATGTAGGAAAAACAACTCACTAAATCCCACTTTTCAAGATATCACCAATTCCAGTAAGTGAGACCAAGTGGAATTTAAATTTCTACCTGATGTGGCCCGTATCTTGAATAGAGTTAAGTAACTTAGTAACTTAGAGAAAAACTCTGTAAAAATCAAATGAGTGATTTGTCAAAACTCATAGTGGAACTCACAGAACCAGAGAGTAGAATGGGGTTGCTGGAGGCGGGGGGTAGGAGGAAGCAGGGAGGTATTAGAGGGGACAGCTTTGGTCACACAGATGAAGATCTACTTCACCGCACAGTACCTAGCGTTAGCAATACTGTGTTGCATACTTAGAAACTTGCTGAGAGGACAGATATCGTGGTACGACATGATCTTCTCACAATCATAAACCTGAGTAGGAGGAAACTTCTCGAGGCGATGGACTTGTTCATGACATAGATTAGTTTCATGGGAGTTTGTGTCTCCAGACTCATCAAATTATATATATATAAATTATGTACAGTTTTTTTTAATGTCAAAAACAATAAATGATTCTCCTCAAAAAATATCAAATGAAATAAGTCATTCCCCTCCAGGAAAATTATTGAAGAGATACCTTCAGACTCTTAATGCTGATACTCCTTTCAAACAACCTAGGACTATACCTGATCTCCTGAGCACAGTGGTAGGAAAATAGAAATCACTTACTCTGGAAGCTTGATTTACTCCAACCAAAGCACCTACCTTTTATTCCAGAGAGATGATCCACCTTCTAACTGTACTCTCTTATTTCCCTTGTTCTTTTGATCCTGTTCTTCTTTTCATCCTCCCATTATTCTTAATCGATTTTCCAATCTGTTTTTCCTAGAAACAAATTTAAGAGGCATTCACACCAAGTTGGGGCATTTACTGGCTCCCTCCCGGACCACACCCAAAACCACTGCCACTCCATAAAACATTGCTGCCATCACCTTCTCACCACTCAGACTATTTATTTCTCAACTTTGTTACTTATTCTGTTTTAGGTTCATTCTAGCCAAGTCTTCCTGGATGTCATCTCATTAGTGTGTACAAAGATTTTCCTGACTTCCCAGCCCTTTAAACAGACAACTCACTAGGAAAGTGAGTTTCTTATTTTCTCAGCTTTGCCTTCTTCCTGAGATGTCACAATTGATTAAGGCCCCTTGACTCCACATATAGCAAGAAATGGTCAAGAAACATCTTAGACATGTATTGACACATTACTTGATATGCCATAAATGAGTGAATTTTTAAGATTTTTAAATATCTGTTAAAATAGTCAATTTAATAGCTCCTTAAAAAGGGAAGAGAAAAAGATATATCTTGGACCTTGACCAGAATTCCCAGTTAAAACCCATTCTGGACCTAAAGGAACCTGGATCACCTCTTTTCTAGAAAGATAAAATCATCTTTCAAAATTTAGTTTCTAAGATGTTACTAAATAATTTCATCTGGTTCAAATATATCTTCATACACCATGTTTTGTTACTGAGTGACCACTGCCACTCAAAAGCACATGAGGTTTGGGTTGACAAAGGAGCTGACATTTAAAAAATTAAATGAACACAAACCAAGGACAAGAATTCAGTGCCTCTTAAATACCTCTCAAAGGGACCTAACTTGTTCCAGATTCACCTTGGGGATTAAGTTGATGAGGGTTAGGCCAGTGTGTCTGATCTTTTTAAGAAGAACAAACGACCTTGAAAAGTAATATAGATATTGTTAGATTTTTCCAAGACCCATAAATCTCTGTAATCATTTTGTCATCTAATATGTAAATCTGTCAGTACTACTTGCTTACATGTATTAGAATCTCAGAGTGTTCCACCCTTACTTTTTTAAAATATTTTTATTAATCGTCAAGGGACCTTTATTTTTTATTTATTTATTCATATGCAGTGCTAAGAATCGAACCCAGTGCCTCACACGTGTTAAGCAAGCACACTACCACTGAGGCACAACCCCAGCCCCAACCTTATTTCTGATTGACATAAAAGAGAGGCTGGGCCAGCCTGGACAAAGCAATATCACTGAGGGATGTAATCCATGAGCTAGGGAGAGGAAATTAGAGGACAAAGACAAAGGTTAATTGTCCCCTGAATAATAAGAATATTCAAGATGGGCCTTAAGGATAGCAGCTTACTGTATTTGAGTGTCTCCAAAAAGTTAATGCGTTGGAAGTTTAATCATGTATCAATGGTATTTGGAGGTGAGGTTCCCATGATGGTATTAATGATGTAGAAAGGGAGAAAAGACCTGAGCTGGCTCTGTGCTCTTACCATGTGTTGCCCTCGGCCATACATTATGACAGCAAGAAGGCCCTCACCAGGTGCTGCACCTTGACATGGACTTCCCAGCCTCCAGAAGCATAAGCTGAATAAACTTCTAATGTTTAGAAATTACCCAGTCTGTGGTATTCTATTACAGCAACATAAAATGTACTAAGCCACAGCTCAACTCTTCATGAGACATCCTGGTCTAAATTACCTCTGCCAGTTCCTCAGTCCCAACCTTTCCATCTGTCTGAGCTGGAGGTGGTCTTGGATTCTACTCTATGAGGAGTTTTAAGGAAAATAAAATAGAGATGGTTAACAACACTTGAATGTTCAACACACAGCCCCTTTTTAAGAAACAGAAGTTCAAAATCCGGGGCCTTCCAGCTGGGCTGAGTACAGCTGTTGTACCCTGAGTCCCTGCCATCCCTTTGAAACAAAAAACAAAGCAGCAGTAATAAAAATAAAATTTGTACTTAAAAAAAAATGTTGGTCCCTTCCCACTCATGTTTATGTATAAACCAAACACCAGCAAAACAAACTGGTGGTTAAACTGGCATTTTAGTTATGAGCCATTGCATTAACCAAACAAGCTATGGGACGCCCACAGGCATCTCTTATTTTTATGGTGCTGGATGGCAGGAAGGCCCAGGTAGGTGTCCAGGTATCCTACTGCTCACAGAGAGGCCTGCAACCTTCGCTATTTCCACAGAAATTTATCTTAATAAAAATCATAAGTTTAGAAACTCCAGGAGGAGAAATTCCTTCTAAGCGTAGGCTTCAAAACTTTTTTGGAGAGAAATAAAAACTCTAAAGTACAACTTTATGACTGGTTGATGCTATTTTAAACTACTGCTTCCCTGACTCTGGTCACTTAACCCAGTTAATTCTCATCTCTCCAAACTTGCCTTTCTCTCTTACTGAAGATGCGAATAGGGCATTGTCTATTTAAAAACCTGTTCTAAGAGGCTGCCTTTGTTTTTGCAAACCACTAGATGAGGGGATTTCCTAACTGACAGGAAAATGTAGCTCAAGCTGATGAGACAGTGTCATACATATTAGTAGGCCCAGAGGGCTGGAGAGAAAGTCTGACAACCTACGGCTGTCTACAGCTGGGCTTTGGAAACAACTTCTTGAAATTAAATGCAGGGGTGTGAGCGCCTGGCCAGCAGCATTCTGGGAAGGCACCTGTGTCAAGGCAGAGACAAGAGATGAAAGGATGAGAACTCAAGGGAAGTGAATCTGTGGTTTTGATGGCGTAGCCAGTCCCATTTGGGTTAAGAAGTCAATGGAAAAATGATCCTTCCTCAGTTACTTTTATTTTGTTTTTGTTAAAATTTCTTTTGGAAAAATTAAACATCTGGACCTCTTTATGGAAATAGTTGTTATGGTGGCCGGAAAAAAATTATATATATTTTTTTCATAGAGTTTGAATCAATTTGGTCAGGGAAGATCTGAGGGTGTAGAAAGCCCAAACACAGGGTGGCTGCTTCACTAGCCTTCAGATGTTTTGAAAATAAATCCTCTGCTGAGTACATCTGGGACATTGGGCTAACAAAGCATTTGTTCCCGTCTTGAGAGGCAGCATTTAACACTTGTCTCTAGCAGAAGACTCATCTACACCCAGTAAGACACCAGTCTCCTTCCTAAGGCAGGGAAATTCCCTCTTTGGTTTGAATTTGGTTGTTTGTGTTGCTAGGTTGCTGGCATAGTATATTTTTTCCCCTGAAGCTGATATTTCATTTGGGTGAAGGGGTGACGAAAACAATTTATTTGTGTCATTTTTCAATCAATTCTTTCTTCTTTTTTCAGGGAGATACAGTTGAGGAGAATTTTCTCCCCATGATTAGTTTTTAAAAGAGGTTGTAGAAGGAAGTGTCTTTTTTACCCTCTACATGTACTATATACTCTGAGTTCAGAGTTTAAGGATGAAGAGATGCCTTTTTTTTAACCCCTCCTAAATGGGAAGTGTAATATTTTCTTTAACTCAGGCAGATATTCTGCATTCCCATCAGGTTCAAATTCCCCACCTCTCTCTGGCAGGATGACTTTGGATCCTATTTTAAAAGTTGAAGTCCGCAAGCCTCAACCCAGCTCTAAAGAGAAGCCATCACAAGCAAGCTGCTTGAAGACAGGAAAGTCATTCATTCTTCTGCATTCTCCTCCTACTTCCTCCCATCAGTGCCTTACAACCAGTACATACAACAATCCCCCCTTATCCTCAGCTTCACTTCCAGTAGTTTCAATTACCCACCATTAACCAGAATCCAAAAATATTAAATGGAAAATTCCAGAAATAAACAATTTATACATTTTAAATTGCGTGCTCTTCTGAACACTATGATGAAATCTTGCTCTGTCCTGCTTTGTCAGGTGAGCCGTCCTTTTGCCTGGTATATTCATACTATACATCCTGCCCACTGATGGTCACTTAGTAGTGTCTTGGTTATCAGATCAAGTACATGGTATCACAGTCCTTGTGTGCAAATTACCCTTACTTTAATTAAAAATGGGCCAAAAACATAAGAGTAGTGATGCTGGAGACTCAGATGTGCCAAAGGCAAGAGAGAAAGTGATTTCTTTAAATGAAAAGGTAAAAAGTTTATAAGGAATGAAAAATATATATATATATGCTGAGGTCACTAAGATCTACAGTAAGAATGAATCCTCCATCTGTGAAACTGGGAAGAAGGAAAAAGTAGATCTGTGCTAGTTTTGCTGTCACACCTTAAACAGCAAAATTTGCCATAGTGTGTGGTAAGTTCTTACATATGATGGAAAAGTCATTAAATTTTTTGTGTATATATAAGGAAAAAAATAGTGTATATAGGTTTGGTTCTATCTTCAGTTTCAGGTATTCACTGATGTTGGAACATATCCCCTAAGGATAAGTGGGGACTTCGGGAGCTCAATAAAGCTTAATCTAAAACACACACATTTAACTCACACTGGATCATCAAATGCATAGAACTTTTTACATGAAATACCATCATCTTTAGTTCCACTTTTTTCCCCCAGTGCTAGGGAATCGAAACCAGACCCTCATGTATGCCGAGCAAGCACTCTACCATTCAATCATATCCCAAGCTCCCATTTTTGTTTTTTAAACTTATTTTTGAAACAGAAATGACTGGGATTCCCTGAACCCATGTCTTTTTTCTTTAAAAATCTCCCCACTGATCAATTTAAAATCATATTGTTGGCTTGGTGTGATGGCACATGCCTATACTTTCAGCAGGTTTAGAGGCTGAGACAGGAAGATTACAAGTTCAAAGCCAGACTCATCAACTTAGCAAGACCCTGTCTTGTCAAAAAATGAAAAATAAAAAGGTACGGGGTTCAGGCTGATAGAGTACTTGCCTAGCATATTCAAGTCCCTGGTTTTCATCCGTAGAACTATAAAAGATAATAAATAATTAAAGTTATATAGTTGCCCAAAAGGCCAAATACTGTCTTTGATCAAAGGTTCTTATTTACTATGATCTTGCTATTCAATTTCATTTGGGGGGGTTTCTATTTGCAAATGTGACCTAGTAAAATGCCATTATTCTGGGGAAAATAATGCCATGTTAATACTAATAATCACCACTGAGATTGGCTGACAGATGGTTAAGTACAAGCCACTGAGGGAAGGAGTAAGATGGGGCAAAAACAGAATGAGACACCAGGAAGGGGCCTGGCTTCCAGAATCCAAAGGAACAGAGAGAAGGCCTCGTGAAGGGGAAACAGAATGGTTTTTAAAGCCCAATTTCACATCATTTACACTACACATAATTGACATTTGTGCTAGAAGCCAGTCCTGCTTTTACCCACAGGGGATATATAAGAATCACTTTGAACTCCTCAGAAAGAAAAATTTTGGCAAATACAAAATACGATTATCATTACACCTTTTCCTAGAAAAGATGAGGTTCTTTTTTCCAGGTGTCTGCTCTCTCTTGGTGTCTCCTGCATCGAGGGGGTTCACTTATGATTCCATGCCTGTTTCCAGTGATTACAGATGAACAGCTCTGAAAGATGATGGCATCGGATAAGACGGATACGCCAGCAGATGAGAAAAGATACAAGAAGTTGTTACGTTTCAAATGGTTCACCCTCACAAGACTGGGAAGAACAGGAAGTCTGTCTTGTGTCTTAGTTCAGATTCATCCAGAAGCAGATCCTGAGGCAGTAATTTTGAATGCAAGTAGTTTATTTGAGAGGTGGTCCCAAGAAGTACCACCAGGGGTATGGGAAGAGAACAAGAAAATACAGACAGCCAATAGTGCATATGCAAGTAGTTTATCACTATGAGAAACTGGGGCTCAAACCTGCTGGGTGACTGGGAGATAGGATAGAATATACCTGTCAGTCATTCCACATGAGGAATGAGGAACCTGGGATAAGCATTCTCATATGTTTATCCTGCACACCTGAGGGCTGCTTCTAGGGACACTAATTCCCTGGCACTTAGCTGCCCTCCTGAGGTTGGGAGGCAGAGAGTCCCAGTGCTTGAAGGTGGTGGTACAGGAACAAACAGCACTGAGATGTGACAAGGGGCAGTGGGTGTACAGAAACCCAAAGCCAACTGGGCCCACAAAGGTCATGAGAAAAACCCTGTGAGCACTTACAGCATCATACACAAAGTCCTAACCAATGTGTTTTACATCAAGTTAGGGTCTTCAAGTTCATAAAGAAATTCCTATTTTTCCCACTGTCCTTGAGACCATTGTCCCAGGCTGGAGCTCCCAAACACGAGTGCCGGTCAGGGTGCACCAGAAGGGGCGGAGGGCACGTGCAGGGGCCTGGGGTTCTAAAGCCCTACCCAGCCTGCTGAGCACCGTGTGCCACAGGAGCCCAGAGTACAGAGCCTCCTGGGAACTGCATCCTTGTCCCCACTAGGCCCACCCCATTCCACTGATTACATTTATCTTTGCTTAAAATCTTTTAGTGAGTTTTCCTTGCCTTCAAGACAACACTCGTGCTTCTTAGTAATTATGGAAGGCTCCTGACAATCTCATTTAAATCTCCCCCTCCAGCTTCATCTTTTGTTCTCTCTCCTTTGAATCAAGATTCTCAATGGAAAATAACATAAATCAACTCTAGATGACTGAAGAAGCCAAACGATTTTTAAAAGCATTTTGGGGAGTGCATTAAATCTCTGGGATGGCTAAGGAACCAACCTCAGAAGACCGGTAGAAACAAAGGTAGGCCCCGCAGTCAGAACCCCTGTCAAAAACATTCTAGCAAGCCAACCAGGGGAGAACAGCACCACTTCCAGCAAAAACTAGACATTGCAGCTGGCACCCAAGAGAACCTCTATAGGGAGACTGCTGCTGGTCCTCCCATCACCGTCGCCCTCACAAGGGGGGATGCTGCTGTCAATGCTGCAGCCTGTAGAATGTGCTCTTCATCACCTTTCTTGTATTTATCTCTTGGTTCAGATTCAGCTCCTTCTGAGAGAGTGTGACTGGCTGCCATGTGAGGTCCTATTACTGGGCCCTGACCACCAACGACCCAGAACAATCAAGAGGTGACTTTCTCAGCCACGTAGTAGGAGGTATGCTCAGCTTCCCATCAGGATTCATAAGAAAACACAAATTGGATTTATAGACTTGACAGTTGCTAAAAACTGATGATTGTCAATGAAAATATTTTTCATTCTTAAACTTCAAAAACAAAAGCAAAATAGTATTTCTAACATAAGGTAACTGTGTCTATATATTTATATAAATATCTTCAGTCTTTTTGCAAAGGGAAGCAACCCAAAGGCACATTAGTACTGAATCTAATGTCGACATATCGGCTTACAAAGTGCATCCTCTCTGGAGTTGTGCAATGTTCAACCTGCAGAACCTTATGGAAACATTCCTTCCTTGTGTAGCAAAACTTCTAAACCAACAAAATCAACAGTTTCAAAGACAAGATGCATGAACTTTTCAAGTTGGTCATTAGGTATAAAGTGAAAAGTGCCACTTTCAATTCCATCTTTTAGTTTCCATACCAGTGTCTTCAAGCTAAGAGAGACATATCTCAATCTGTTGATTATTGTGTGGTATGTCATGGCCTTCCGAGGCCTGATGAGGTTACAAAACGTGATAACTGGAGCAGCAAGAATACTTACACAGTAGTAGGGTTGAGTCTTGAGTACTGTGTGGCCCCTTCCTCAGGGAGCAGCTTCATTCATATTAATACTTAATTTTGACAATACCTTGTGAGTCCCTTGCTTCTTGGCTAGGGCAGTAGTAAGCCAAAGTGAATTTTCTTCAGACTACGTCCCAATCATTAATCTTATCAATATTTGAACCCCAAATTTTATGGTCTTAACTGACTGAGGGACTCAGGACATATACCACCACCTATGGGATATCACCCAACCCTACAAGGTGGTATATATGTATGGATGGTGGGTTATATGATGAGAAAATTCTTACCTTCCTTCTTGGCTTCTTGACCACTGACAAACAGTTGCAAGCCACACACTCAAATGTCGTGCATTTTTTTTCTCTCAAGTCCAAGGAGACCTGCCATGGAGTTGTAAATCTGAGTTATAACTCTGATGAGAGTTGGACTTCACTTTGGAGAAGCCATTCTAACATGCCTGCTGATCACTAGACTCCAGAAATGACACTGAGTGGAAGTCCTTGTGTTACGGTCATTACACCTCACTCAGCACCAAGAACAAAAGTCCTACCCTTCAGGATGCTCAGAGAGTGTAACCAATGTGTGAACCAGAAGATGTTAAAGGACAGTGAGACTGCTACTACTTTACTTTTGAGTTGGTGTTTACTTGGCCCTTTGTATCAAAATAGCCAGCGTGGCAACTCTGCCTGATGTTATGAATATCTACTTCAGTGATTTCTTCATGATCTGGGAAAACACCCTGAGAGTGACTTAGGGTCCAACAGGACCTAACATTAGGCATAATTCATGTCTAGCTCCAGTTTTCACCTGACTCCCATGAGATTTCACTCTGACTGGTCCACTAACAGAGTCATAGGTCACACAAACTGGTGTTAACTCAAAGCCAATGTCCAACAATATCAAAGAGCCTCGGTATAATCACTTCCCTTGATTTCAATTACCCATTAATTGGTCACACTGTCCCTTAGAGTTAATAGGAACAGTGTGTATTTTTAATAAGAACAGTCTGCATTTTTTTCTTTTTAATATATATCTTCTAGATCACCAGGCTTCTCTTTAATCCAGGGATTCTGGGTCTATGAATTAACTCAGGTTTGGGAATTAGAAGAGACAGAGTGATTGAAATCAGAGTGGTCAAGTCAGGGTACTATTCATCTATTCATTCAAAGTAGAGTTTTTTCCTGTTATATAAATCAAAGAGAATATTACAGAACAGTTTATTCTCAGGCCTAGTGATCATATGATCTATTGGCCATTCCAAGGAACATTCTGATGGCCTTGTTCATTGTGATTTAAGTAATTTTACTTGTCCTCTGCTCTCCTGAGACACTCCTATGATCACTGAAACATAGGAGCTCATGTGAAACATAGAATCTCCCACTGCCATGCCTAGCCCATAAAAACATTCTCCAAAGCACCTTTCAAATTCAATGTTGTGTACGAAGGCTTTGGTGAAGGAGGCACTTTCTGGGGTTCTTGTGAAAGTCACATGATAAATCCATTCCAACACTCCTGATGTCCCTAAGTCTTAGGATCCCTTGCACTATACTATACCAAGGAATTTATAACATCTCCATTTTATTCAAAATTATCAGGCACAAATCTTAGTAAACTATGTGAGCAATCAATAAGATTTTACCCAATAAAATGTTTGAGGTAGCAAACTGAATTTTGACATTCCCATTACCTTAAGACAATTAATTTAAAATAATACTCTTATGTCCTTAATTTAACCCTTCAGAATCCATGCCCACATGTATCCTGTAGATTTGGGTTGATATAATTTAAGAAAAAAATCTAATTTTGTTGGTTTCTGACATTCTCCTGAGTACAAGTATTTTGCCCCTGGATTGTGCCAGGATCTAACTTTAGTTATGCACATAAAGAAAACGAGTAGCAGATGAGGGGACATGAAAATAAATGGCTTCTTCTGACAAGTTAATCCCTTATATGACCTAAGAAGGAATAGCCTTATCAGAAGATGAAGGATAAACTTGTTTGTGTAGTGTATTCTATTTTTACTATAACAAATTAGCAAAAATTTAGTTGCTTAAAGCAATACAAATTTGTTATTTCATAGTTCTGTAATATAAAGTCCAACATGGTTCTCACTGAGCTAAAAATCAAAGTGTTGGCAGGGCTATGTTCCCTTCTGCTAGTTTTTGGGATAGAATCCCATTTCCTTGCCTTTTCCAGCTTCTAGAATCCACCCACATTTCTTAACTGGTAGTCACCTTCTCCATCTGCAAAGTCACAATGGTGCATCTCTATTTGACCTTTATTCCAAAGTCACCTCTCCTCTGACTTCCCAGCTCTGATAGCTGGGAAGTGTTTTTAAGGATTCATGCTATTAGATTGGGTGTATCTGGATAATCAAGGATGATCTCCCCCACTTGACGTCCTTAACCTCATCCACACCTACAAGCTTCCTTTTGCCATGTAAGGTGACATATTCACAGGATCCAGAGATTAGGACATGGGAATCAGGGTATTATTCTACTACCACAACTAGCAAATGGAACTTAGTTGCATCAAGTACTAAATATACCTGAACCCTCCTTTCAATTCTCTGGATCCCATTATATCCAAATGTTCATTTTTTTATTAATTTAATTTTTATTGTTTGTTCTTTTTTATATATAACAGCAGAATGCATTTTGATTCATTGTACACAAATGGAGTACAACTTTTCATTTCTCTGGTTGTACATGATGTAGAGTCATACCATTCGTGTAATCATACATATACATAGGATAATGATGTCTGTCTCATTCCACCATCTTTCCTTCCTCCCCTCATTTCCCTCTACACAACCCAACATCCCTCCATTCTTCCCTTACCACCAACACCCCCCTATTAAGTATCAGCATTCACTAATCAGAAAACATTCAGCCTTTGGTTTTTTGGGATTGACTTATTTCACATGGCATGGTATTCTCCAACTTCATCCATTTATCTGCAAATGCCATAATTTTATTCTTCTTTATAGCTGAGTAATATTCCATTGTGTATATATACCACAGCTTCTTTATCCATTCATCTACTGAAGGGCATCTAGGTTGGTTCCACAATCTAGCTATTGTGAATTGAGCTGCTATAAACATTGATGTGACTGCATCACTGTGGTATGCTGATTTCTTTGGGTATAAATGGAGGAGTAGGATAGCTGAGTCAAATGGTGGGTCCATTCCAAATTTTCTGAGGGATCTCCATACTGCTTTCCAGAGTGGCTGCACTAATTTGCAGCCCCACCAGCAATGTATGAGTGTACCTTTTTCCCCACATTCTCGCCAACACCTATTGTTGCTTGTAGTCTTGATAATAGCCATTATAATTGGAGTGAGATGAAATCTTAGGGTAGTTTTATTTGCATTTCTCTAATTACTAGAGATGTTGAATATTTTTTCATATATTTGTTAATCAGCTGTATATCTTCTGTGAGGTGTCTGCTCAGTTCCTTAGCCCATTATTGATTGGGTTATTTGTATTTTTGGTGTTAAGTTTTTTGAGTTCTTTATAAATTCTGGAGATTAGTGCTTCATCTGATTAGTGTGTGTGGTAAAGGTTTTCTCCCACTCTGTAGGCTCTCTCTTCACGTTACTGATTGTTTCCTTTGCTGAGAAAAAGCTTTTTAGTTTGAATCCATCCTATTTATTGAGTCCTTCTTTTATTTCTTGTGCCCAGTTCAACTGATACTATAATTTGGCAACATAGGATAAAACTAATTTTTAGCACCTCTGTACAGTTCTGCAGTAGCAAGAGACGAGAAATAAATTTTAGGACAGTTTAAGAAATTCTCTCAATTTGGGGCTCTAGTTCCAGGCCAATAATTCAAGGAACTGAGCTTTGCATTCTCCTTCTTCACACTGTTCAGGGCCACTAGAAGCAACCCTCTAATCTCTTGACTGTTGAACATCTCATGCCCTTCATCTTGGACTTTGTCAATAGCCTTTCATGCATACTTTATTCTAGATTATGACAAATCACAATTTAGTTAGTTGTTTCTCCATTGTATGTATGAGCTAGAATTTCTACCCCTTAAATTCTAGCTAGATTGTTCACTGCTTTTAGTCTAACAAAATCCAAATTCCCCTGCAGTGATTTCCTGGCAGTATATGGCCCTTCCTTGCACTATTAGCCAGGGTGCTTAGATATAAGCAACAGAAATCAACTATGCCTTTAGCAAAAAAATAAATGTATTAAGCAATATGTGGTTGCTTCCAGAATTGCAAGAAAGTCTTGAGAACTAAGCTCAGAAAATTAGCAGGAATGAAGATTGCCAAAGAAGCCAGAATCACAGGCAAAATTACAGGGAACCAATCTAGTAATGAAGAAAGCAGTACAGCCATGACCATCAGCACTGGCCCCTGGACGCTGCCACCAATGCCCCTACCACTGCATCCACTCTTCCCCAAAATAAATTGCTTCTTTCCATGTTACTGCCTTTGTTTCGCTAGACTGAAATTAGAAGTCCTGAGAAGAGGCATTTGTCTAGCCAAATCTTGACCACATTCCTGTGTCCTGGTATCTTAAAATAGACAAGCAAGGAGCTGGCCTTGTGGGATTATCAGTGAAGTGCTCATGCTTCTAAGTGAAATTTGTATCATACCATATTGTAATAACATATTCATCTTCCCCCACTATACTATCACTAAAGGACAGAGAGTATGTCTTAACTTGTTTTCCCCAGAAACAACCATAGACTCTGGCGCCCAGCAGGCTCTAAATAAATGTAGAATAAATCAAACCACAGAGGTGAATTCATCCCCAGATTTTCTTATGCCCCTTTAAAAAGGAGCAGGGGAAGTTACCAGGGAAAAGAGGAATCAGCAATGAAGGATGAGGCTAGTAATAGAGCTAAGTCTGTGTGACATGGGGCGAGGGTAGCATAAAGGGAGTGGGACACATGTATTGGGGAAGCGGGGACTGGGATGTAACAGAGAGGACAGAGTCAGAGACCAAGTAAGACAAAATAAAAAACTGGAAAGAACATTAGACTCAGTCAACATACTATGTATTAATACAGGTCCAAAAGCCCAACAGACCTAGGAAAACCTGAAAGAAATTATCATGTACATTATAATTTACAGCCCATCCCACCAATATTATATTTTAGGGGACTATTAATGCACAATCCTCTCAGATTATTTTCCTTAAAAAAAAAAAAAAAAAAGAATTTCACCACGTAACCAACTCTCCACACAGAAACTTTCAATGACTCACCAATGCCACAAAATAAAATTCATGATTCTTACTGTTATATTCAAGGCCTACATAATAAATCTTCCAAAATGAAGAGTTGACACTCTAGAAATGCCTCATTTCTGCCTGTGATTTTACTTAAACTGCTTTCCTTTCCTGGTTGCAAAAAAGACTTTCCCCACCTCTTCAACTGTACAAACTAATCATCCTTCAACATCCCAGTTAAGACTTTCCTTCTCCACTTTACCAACCATCTCTCCTCTTGGACTTCCTGTAGAGATAATCACCAGAACCACACATTTTGCCCTGAACCTATAACCCCTTAGCACTGTAAGGTCATTCAGTCAAATCATGTAAGGTCAAATCATAATGCTACCACCACATTATGATTTGAAAAATCAAATGCAATATTGCAACATATTCTTCCTTATAGTCTCGTGTTTTGATGATGTTAAAAATTAGCTTAGATTAAATTATCAATATAATTACATTCATATACATGAAAAAGAATTTTAAAAATTCCTCATGTGGGAAGATTATTAAATCTATCTGTAAAAAGTTCTCTAAGTACAGATCACAAAGTTTGAGAAATAATGGATTCTCCCACTCTACGCTAAAAATTCAACTATCCCAGAACAATTTTTTCAGAAGCCCAGCAAACCTCATCCCACCATGTTACCCAAGGAGCCAGAGCCAGAGCCAGGGACAGAGTCAGTCGGTTCTTCAGAGGAACAGAACCAATAGAATAGATACAATTATAGGAGGGGATTTATTAGGTCGGCTTACACAATCGGAGGCTGATTGTCCCACAATGGCTGTCTGCAGGCTGGAGAGCTGAGGAAATCAGTAGCTACTCTGCCCAAGAAGCTGGAAGCTTCAGAACGAGAGGCCAATGATACAACCCTTGTCAAAACTGTAAGCTGGAGGCTCCCTGGAGAGTTATGTGTGCAAAGTCACATTCAAATGCTGAAAAAAATCTAGACGTCTGATGTCCACAGGTGGCAGATGCAAAAAAAAAAAAACATGCACCCATTCAAGAAGGGTGGTGTGAGCCCATAAGCAAGCACTTTCTCCTTCTTTGCTTTTATGGTCCATCGTCAGGGTTCTCAGCCTATTGAATGATGCCACCCACCTTCAAGACAGGTCTTCCTACTTAGTTTGCTGACCCGTATGCCTATGATCTAGAAACACCTTCACGGACACACCCAGAAGTGGGTTTTACAGATCTTCTAGGTGTCTCTCAATCCAGTTGACAACCAAAATTAGCCATCACAGGTGGGTAAGTAGGTGGGAGGATAGATGAACAAAATTGAGGTCCTGTTAGTAACAAGAGGAGGGCGGATGCTGGATAGGTAACTAACAATGCTGGCAACCCCGTCCCCCACCTGATTGATTCTTTTGTACAGTGAACTGTGAGTTCTCGTGGATTCAATTCTAAACCTATCGAGGCATGTTTCACTTCTTTTCATAATTATCTATGGTTTAAGCATGTTGATGTTGAATACAGTATTGACCAATTAAAAATCAGAATTTTCCAATAAAATATCCATTCTGGTTTTCAACCCACAAGCCTCATGATAAATTGTGATTCCAAAAAGTCTCTGTCCAGTCCTAGAGTACTTTTTCTTTTTTTTTTTATTGTAAACAAATGGGATACATGTTGTTTCTCTGTTTTACATGGAGTAAAGGCATACCATTTGTGTAATCATAAATTTACATAGGGGTACTTTTTTCTTTAATGTAAATAATACTGATGAGCTTGGCATAATAATTTACAAACTTAAATCAATAAAACCTGTTCTCCCACAACCACATTTACTGACAAAGAAATTGGTGCTAAGCTGGTAAGGGATTTGCCTAGTATTACTTCTGGTGGAAGAAGAGATGGAGTAGAAAGAAACGAACTTTGGAGTCTGACCTGGGTTCAAATCCCAGTTTTGCACTTAAACTGTGTAACCTTCAATAGTTTTTCAACCTTGCCCAACCTTGATTTTCTCCTTTGTAAAAGTGATAGAAAAAGAACTGGTATGCCTGGTGCTCAGTGGGCTCTGCATAATAGAAATATCCCTTCCTAACCTTAGGGTTCTTTCCAGAATCACCTGCAACCCATCACAGATCATGTAGTGTGGCCACCTGGGGCTGCAAGAGATGTTCTCTTAGCCTGGCAGCTGGAAATGACCAAAAGGCAAGACCACAGGCCTCTCCACCTGTCCCAGCTGGCCTCTCTAGCTAGCAAGGCAAAATCAGAGGGAACATTAGGTTTTGGCTTCCAGGATGGTTTAATAGGGCTGTAGAAGAACTTCAAGATGATTCTCATAAAAGCTGTTTTCCTTGTGATTAAGTTGTATTTGCCTGTTAACTATGTGGTAAACAAACCCTCAACTCCCGCCTTCTGGTTATAGCATCCCTGTGTGTTAATTGGGACTTGGAGGGTAGTGGGCTGGCAAGGCTACTCGGGGCAGGAAGCCAAGAAGCCCAATTTGGTTATCAGTTCTGTTGACACGAGCAGAGCCATATGTGGTTGTGTGGAGTGTCCAGCAGGTCGAGCTGGGGTTTTCCCAGCTATGAAAGGCCTGCTGTCTGGAACACTTGGCCTGGAGTCAACAGGGACTTCAGATCAGGGCTCTCGCTGCCTTCCACCCCACCAGCTCTGTGCAGCCTCCTGCCTGAGCAGGGGGAGGGGTGAACCAAACATGTCTGATCCTATACTTGGTTCAGAACTGAGGACAGAAGGCAAGAAAAGAAACAGTTTGCACCTGGAGCTGATCTGCCCCTCTTAACAGCCCACCGCAACTCCAACCAAGACAGAAAAAAATCCTTTTCCTAAAAGAGGCACAAGAAGCACTGAAATCCTCTCCATGTGTGTTACTTATCAGAACTGCACTCAGACACAATCCCTGCAGTAAGACTGCCAGAGGATCAGATGGTGGGAGGCTTGCGGGAAAATTCCTCCTGGCCAGTGCATACGTGACTCCGGAAGAAATGGGGCAGTTTCCAATGTAACTTGCTACCCCTCCCCCAGGGGCAATCACTGTCAAAAATGATTTATTTTAAACATTTTTTAATTATTTTAGCCAATGGTGTGTGTGTGTGTGTGTGTGTGTGTGTGTGTGTGTGTGTGTTTGTGTGTGTTTTAGAAGAGTGTGTGTTTTTAATCATCTGCGGTCAAGTCTGAGCTCACAAGAGCCTTTGAGTTCAGTAGAGTCCAACCACCAAACCCACACCCAAATATTTTGTAGATAACAGAAGAGCCATTGCCAGGTTACGCTTGTAGGTACACAGACAATCTTTGTGGCGGAGTGGTGAGGACCCTCGAGTGAAATGTGAGGATCTTGCAACAAGAGCTGTAGCAAGTCATTGAGCTATATTCTGAGAAACCGCATTTGGAGAAAATTCCACAAAAAACATTCACTCTTCTGAGTAAATGAATATAATGAAGCACCTAATGGGTATTCTTATTAAGTGCTCTTATTAGGTTTAGGGTTGTTCTTATAACTTCATGTTCAGTGTCCACAAAACTGGCAGCAATTATGCCAAGATGCTAATGTGAATTCTGGGTGGTAGGAGTAAGGGTGAGTTAGCATTATCTTCTCCTTGTACCTTTATAAAGAGTAGACATTTCCGCAAATAAATTAATAATTTTAAATATTTGCTGTATGAATAAATGAATAACTAAATTAACCCTAGTAGTTCTACTTGAAAATAGGTCTAGCTGCTATTTCCAAAATGCTTTTATTCCTAAAGAGTTAGGATAGGGGCTGGGGAGATAGCCCAGCCGGTAGAGTGCTGGCCATGCATGCACAAGGCCCTGGGTTTGATCCCCAGCACCGAAAAAAAAAGTTAGGGTAGACAATACCAAGTACTTGTTTATGTGATATTTTTGTATTTACTTTGTTGCCTTTCTACTTTTCTTTAGAAAATTTGAAGAATGAAAAACAAGAAATATAAATTTTAGGAACAGCAGAGGATGGGAAAAAAGAGATTGAAATGTTGTGGAAAGAGGAGATGAAGCCCAGATGATAACAATTTAGTTTTGATCAGTGATTTCTTTTGAGAAGCTTGTATGTTTCCTGATGAGAAGAAGCTGGCTGATCATATTCTAATGTAAAAAGGTATATGCCACACAAAATAACGTTCACCAGAATGTGAACTCCACCAGGACAGGTCTGTATTTGCTCCCTGCAGATCACCTGTGTCTATCATAGTGTGTGGAGCATGGAACATGTTCAGTAAATAAGTTTTAAATGAAGTGTCAATCCATTTCCTTTGAAATCCAAAGAGGAAACAGCTTTCAAGGAACCGATTAAGATTTAGATGATATGGATGGAAAATACTCTTGAAACATCATTAAGTGTATCAGTGTAAGCTATGGGATTTCTAACCCCTAGAACTTTATAAGAAAGGAGACTATCTAAATTATTTGTTATGATAATGGCAGTAAGGTTAGGAAATCCTAACCTTAAAGCCAAAAAGATTTCTATATTCCCTTCTTTGCTTCATTTTGGTTTAAAAGAGGTGGTGAGGCTGTCCAGGCTTTTGCCCAGTGACTAAGGGAATACTTTGAAAATGGCTTCTTTACTGTAATGGACTTAGCAGAATTACTTAACTACAAACAAATACATAGGATCATGCAAGTTTTGATGATCTCTTTAGTCAGTAGACTGCACAAAAGCTAACTGTCCAAAACATGCATGAAAGGCTTAAAATAAATGCACCTAGTCACAAGGCTTCCCAAACCATGAGATACATGAGGAAAATTTTGTAGCGTCTCTGATGCATTTCTTCATACTTGAAAGGTCTTGCCTGAGCATTTCAAGTTTGTGGGGACTTCTACAATGGGCATGAAGCTGCTGTTATGTCTTTAATAAGTCCCTGGGACCTTACTTTGAAGTGATGACTCACAGAGAATATTTTGTCAGGCCAACTGGGCCATAAAAATATTAAGTGTGGTTTTAAGCAGTAAAGGTTTTTATTATCTTGCTCACTTCCTCTCATGAAGCATTGCATTAAATTGTACTTTAAAGGGATTAATGGCCTGCCTGCTATGTTTCACAAGAAATTCACTATTATAACATATTCTAGAAGCATTGATATTAACATTAGGGTTAATAAAAAATGGAGGTGCTCAAAAATGTTCACTGAACTGAACTGCAGCCTGTTACACATAAAAGAATGATAGTGTTGCGGTGCAAATTCATTTGAATTTTTCTTATCCAAAAGTTGTCAGACTTCATCCCAACATCATGGATGTTTTGAGGCCACCATCAAAATAGGACAAATTCCTTACTTAGGCTTCTTAAACCTCAGCAGGGCAAAACACTCTATTCCAGCTGATTGTAGCCCAAGGTAATTATCCCCCCTCTTTTAGGCCACTTAACTAACAAGATTGACCAAATCCCCTTTCAGTGGCACTGGCTTTAAAACTTCAGCAACAACAACAACAAAATCACTTCCCATCTTGGATGCAATTAAGATTTATAATTTGCTAACTGGATACTCTTCCCCAACCATCAATTCACTTTTTTTCTTTGCTGAATTCGCTGTACTACTTTCAGCCATGTTGTCTTAAGTAATTTCCGTCTTCTTGGAAGTAGGTCTTAGGACCCCATTTCCAGATCCAGTAAGAACACATTGCAGTCATTTTAGTATCTGCTTCGGTGACTTCTTCCTTCAATCCCACACTTTTCTCTCATATGTCCTTCCACATTCAGTTTTCTCTTCTGGAAAACAAGGGTGACACTAGAGACCGCTTAAGCTAAATGATGTTTCCCAGTAATTTGCTAAATGCCAAGTCTTTTGGAAGCAGCTACAGTCTCCATGTATTAAAATTCTCAGGTCCTAACACGGGCAGAATTTCAAATGTGATATTTCTATTTATACAACAAGAAAGGACTGACACACATACATTTGATGGTTGAGGTTTAGAAAGAAGATCTGGTACATATATATTTCTTGTTACGTTCACATTGCATTATTACACCTCTCTGAAGAAAAAAAAAAAAAATTAAGAGAACTTCCAGAAGAGGGCAATGTTTCTGAGGTTAATTTTGCTAATAAATTTTCCAAACACCAAAAATTCATACTAACTCCACATTATTTATTCAAAAGCACTCTCAGGGTGAAGTCTGAAAGCTGATGGCTTTAGGAAAACACAGGATTTGTACTGATTCACCTTATAAATATAACTGTAATTTTCCTTTCCTTGAGAAATCTGAAACTATTCTATCTGTTTGACATAAGTCTTCTTTGGGGCATAACGTTTCTGGGAAATCTTTGTGCCATGCCAGAGTTTTGGTTTAATTGCGCTGACAATACACAAACTTTTGAGACTGGTTTGCCCCTCGGGACTGAAATATGGCTGTTATTTTAGATGGGTGCGTGGCTAAGAAGATGACCATTTGATCTGCAAAGAGAAGGATTTAGGAAAACACACTTCAATTGTTCTTCTCTCTCTCAAATGTTTAAGAGCTGACTCCTGAAGTTAACAGATCATAAATCACTCTGCCCCACAAACTTGAGATGTATGACCCTGAGTTCTCACAGGAACCTAGAGTAAAGAACTAAACTTTTTTCCCCCCGACTGAAAACTGCATGATTATCTCAGGGATTCTTCCTAGAAAGAAAGTGTTCAAATCCAAGTGGGGGGAAGAATGAAAAGAACCACTTTCTTCCTAGAAATATTTCTTAATTGCACTCCAAAGAATCCCAGTCCCCAAACATCCTATGGAAACAATTTCCAGAAAGTCCAACCTAAGAAAATTCAGGCAAGTTTATGGTGGCAAATGTATTCAGTTACCCTGATGTGTACAGTCTGTACTAGCCAGCACATTGTAATAAAAAGTGACCTGCCAGTAGCCCTGGCACGTCCCCAGGAGAATTTTGCCTAAAAGATCTCAAAAAGGCAAAGCCAGCTTCCATTAACCTCTCCAGCCCTATAAAATTATCACCTGGGTGGACATCTATTTATTTGTTTGCTTTGTTTTGCCTGCCAACATTCCTTCTCTTTTCTTTTGGCTAAGAACACTCAAGCAAAGGACATGTGATCCCAATTTAGACAATCAGATTTGGGCTTCTCAAAATTTGGCTCTTCATTCAGGTAATGAAAGAACAAGAAGCGTTTGGGGTGCAATCCTTTAAAACAGCCCAATGAAGAAACTGGCCAGTGGTTCCTATAACTTAGATCCTTGGAACTTTCCTTGTCTCTCCTCTTTCTGAGACCTGGATGCTCAGCTTGTCCTTGGATTTTGTGAGCTTAAACCAGAGTTGGTTTCTGTTGTCTGCCACCAAAGAGCCCGAAAGGCAATATCTACTGAATATATAAAAGAATTGTAAAAATTCCTATGGGTGGAAGATCAGTCAGACCATCACACCATACATGCTGGCCATTAAACAAAAACAAAGCCTTCTTTAAAACATCTATAAAAGTCATACAGTTCCAAGTAGGAAGAGCAAAGCTATTTCCAATCCCTTATCAAAAATCATCTCAAAACAAGAAAAATAGGAAATAGAAACAACACTATATATTTTTGATAAAATTATCTATAGCCCCAAATCAAAATAGTAGAGGTGAAAAAAAGACAGTAAATGCCCTGAGAGGAGGAAGGTCAAACCCAGTACTGAAACAGTGGGGTGTGGGGAGCCAAGGAGAGCTATGGTGTTGAGAAGCAAACACTGACACACTCCAGAATGCAAGACGCCTGTTAGGCGTGAGGCCCAGGCACTGAAAGCTGTATAAGGAAAGCTTATCTGTACTAGACTCTGCCCCCAGTGCCACCACAGTGAAGCCAGAATTGGGGACAGGCAATTAGTGTAGAAATAGGGGATGGGGTCAAATCGAGAAAATGAAGCCATGAAGCCATCTGCCTCTGGAAGTTGGAGACTGCCCCTGGGAGAATGGAATGTCAAGGATCTCCGGAGCCGTTGATTACCAAATTTACCTGCCTTTATCAAGGACTGCAAGCATGGAGCTGCTAATTAATGCCCCCTGGGCCCTTGCCTGGCTGAATCACCTTGGCCCTCCCCTGCCCACGGTTTCTCACTTAATGCAAAACCAGGCCTAGTCACATAGCCAGGAAGGAGAGATAAGCGGGGAGAGAACTGGAGAACAAAAGAAACCCTAACCTATAAAGATGTAGGGTATGCTCACTTCTAGGGACTTTAGAACATCAGCCATGGCCCCCTTCTCCCTCCCGGGAGAAGTCTGTATTCTTACTACTTTCAAATAAAACCTGCTTAATATGCTTGCCTTGTCGTGCTTCTCTAGTGTTCAATCTTCAACATTAGAAGGAGCAGAACTCGTCACCATTAAACGGCGGTATCAACAGGACACCTGTGGTTTTCTCTCTAGCACTCTTTCCCCTAGGACTGCACCAGGAGACTCCAGCCAGGAGGCACTGAGGAAGAAGAGGTGATGCTCTGCATGGTAAACAAGTAATGCTTCGTCCCATCCTTCCTTGCCCCAAAGATGGGGGTGAGGAGAAGGGAAGAAAAGGCCTACTAGCTTTGCCAGTGCAGGCAGATGTACTGCACACTTTTTATGATGCTGGTAGAACATATGGGAAGACCTCATCATATGATCTTAGAAAACTACACATGAAGAAATGAAGTCATTAAAATAATATTACCTCCAAAAAGAAGTAACCATAGCCTACTGCTCAGCTTAGTTGGAAATTATTAACACAGTCATAATAATGGAAAGACTCAATGTTACCTTTGAGCAGAAATTGAGGATGAGAGGGTAAACAACTGATCAATCAAAAGATTGAAATACAGGGTTAATGCCAAAAGATACATATCTAAGAGTTCAAAATCATTGCTTCTGGGGATCGAGATGGATAGAGATGGAAAATAAGCAACTATTATCTTTCTGTAATAAATAAAAAGCCACTCAACATTTTTGACTTTTAAAACTACTTATAGATGATACTCTGATAAAATCTAAATTAACTTCTCAATGTACTAGAACTAGTTGGAAGATTAATAACATCATGAAACACTAATAAATTTTTATGAAATGGCAACACTATATTATTAAAATCAAAGCTGTATCCCAGAACTCTGTTTCCAAGTCTGTAATATGATAATCAAAATTTTTTGGATGTATTGTACTGACAGATACCTTTTTTAATTTTTGAAGTTAAAGTATTTGTATAATGGTGTATTCATGCAATAATTCTAAAAATCAAAGCCCTTTTAAAAATTAAAATTGACATATTTCAGAGTTAAGCAGAAACCTGTACTGATTGCATTACAGGAACAAAAATCACGATATTATATTTTAACTTATTTTACTTAACACCAGAGTTTTCAATTTAAATTATTTCATTAAAAATGTCAGTGAATCTGGGCATGGTGGCACATGCCTATAATTCCAGCAGCTCTAGAGGCTGAGGCAGGAGGATCACAAGTTCAAAGCCAGCCTCAGCAACTTAGTGAGGCACTAAGCAACTTACCGAGATCCTATCTCTAAATAAAATATTAAAAGGACTGGGATTTGGCTCAGTGGTTAAGCACCCGTGGGTTCTATCCCTGATACAAAAAAAAAAAAAAAAAAAGTAAGTGAAACTAAAATGTAGTGCATTAAAATCAACATTTATGGGCTGGAGCTGTGACTCAGGGGTAGAGCACTTGCCTAGCATGTGTAAGGCACTGAGTTTGATTCTCGGCACCACATATAAATAAGTAAATAAAATAAAGGTCCATTAACAACTAATAATTTTTTTTTAATTTAAAAAAATCATTTTATAAACTAAAATTATCAAGTAAAATGTATTTATATAAATGTGAATGTTAAAGACATTGTCATTATAAAACAATGTAGTAGCAAACAATATTCATAAAAATAAATGTATAAAACCAAGTCACTAACGTGAAAATTAAAATAATGATCAGTAAAAAGTTAATAAGAAATTTAAATTACTTAATATTTTAAATGCCATCTTTTTAAAAAGCAAGGTGTGTCATTTTTAAATCATATAAATTTTCACACAAATATTCTAGCCGCTAGGAAACACTTCTTATAATTATAAGTCTGGGGACTAGTGAGGAGATAATTACAGGCTGACTGCAAATATTTTCCTTATTATATTTTCAAATAATACTGCAAAATTTCTTTTTTAATAATTTTAAGGAAATCTTTTTGAACTTTTTTTTTGGTAAAATCTGAATCTTTTATTGATAACAATATGTAGAGTTTTTTTAAGTTCAGGTTTATTTCATTTTCTTTGTTTTATCACACTTAGAGTTCAACACTATTATATTCATATTCTACTAGATCAAAATCGCTCTGAAAAAGAATAAAAAAATTGTTGCAGTTGAAGCTGCAATAGCACAATACAGTTGCTTCTGCATCCTCCACAGAACAGATGTTTGGATGTAGACTGTGCATCAGATTGCCTTTTTTTTTTCTATGGAAAGAATACACAACAGGGAGGGGAGAATAGAAGTTCAGTAGATTAGACAAAGAATAATGAAGGGAAGGGAGGAGGGACCGGAATAGGAAAGACAGTAGAATGAATCAGACATAACTTTCCTATATACATATATGAATATACCACAGTGATCTCCACATCATGTACATTTGCAAGACTGGGATCCTAATTAGAATAAGATGTACTCCATGTTTGCATAAATATGTCAAAATATACTCTCTTGTGGTAAGTAAAAAGAACAAATAAAAAAAGAATAAATCATTGTTCCTAATCTTAAGACTTAATTGATTTGGATTTCAACTTTTTAAAATAATAAATAACAGCACCACAGCAAGTAAAATGATTATTTGATACTTACTGGAATACTGAAAACATCTAATACTTAGAAAATTCAAAGAGTTCTCTATAATGTTTTCAGTTTATACATAAATATATATGTACATAATTGAATAATTCACCTTTATCCAAAAAATGATAACTTTTCAAAAGTTAAATATACACATATTAAAGAAGAAAGAAAAGTATGGTTATTGCCTGATCATAATTACTTAGGGAAAGCAGTAATTCAAAATTCTTGTAACCATAGTGGGAGTGTACAGAGGTGCTTTTGCTAGTGATTACTTAATATTAATTTGCTAACATTATGAAAAGTCTTCATCTAAGAGATTTTGAGATCAGCTTCTGGAAATTGCCAGGTATGAGTTAAGATGACAGAGCAGAAAGAGATTAGCTTTATAAACCAGGACTGACTCCTGACCTCTCAGTCTCTCTAAGCTCTCTATTCCTCAATTTCCTAAGTGCTAAATATTGGGAAACTTGCCAATGTAATGTCTACCTTGATGATATGCTGAAAAATAAAATATGAGAAGCTCTTTGAGAAAACTGGCATGTAAATAATTTGGGTGGACAATTCCCTAGGCGATTTCATGGGTCAAGGTTAAAGTCTGCCCTTTAAACTACCTTTGTTAATCAAATGTCACCAGAATCAAAACCCATCATTAGACATTTGCTTTTGTAGTCAAGCATTGTCTGTTGTGCTCAATATCCATAACCCCCATGACAGTCTGAGAAGGAAGGCAGATCCAGTCACTGTGATCTTAGTGGCAGGACAGGTGGCATGAGAATATGGGGCAGCAGCACAGAACTGCACGGAGAGGAACAAAGCAGAAATGTGCAGTAAAGAGCCCAAAGATCATCTCTCCCAGCGTCACGTTTTTCCCTGCGCCCAGCATTATCTCTTCCTTAGTTCAGTGCTGCTCTCCATATCACACCTCACACCTATTTCTACTGGGTTAATCTCTACTCCATTTATATCTGGAAAGGTCAACTACCGACTCCTAACTTTGAACCAACACAACACTAATGTTGTTGAGGTCACTTCACAAATCACAGTGGAAAGAGAAGCTGCCTTAGATAGAACACTGCAACTGAGTAGACAGGAAAGGACTACAGGATGAATGAATGAGCAGAGCTGTGAGTTAATGGTTTGGCACTATGCATTTGAAGCATGGGAGGTTGGAAATGCTTCTCATGGATGTGACCCAGCTTCCAGCCTGTCTCAGTGCTTTCTGTTTTATACATTCGGGTTTTGGCACACAAGGGCAGTGGACTTCTCCTTGAGAAGGTATGGAAAGTGGGAAGTGTTCCCTTTCAGCTCTCTCCAGATTAAATACTCAGGACAGCCTAATTATAGATACCAGGGAGCACTTCTGCATACTGGCCTCGAAGATGAAAAGAAGCTTCAAGGGCTTGGGTGGTGCTCAGTGGTACAGCACTTGTTTCACATGCATGAGGCCCTGGGTTCAATCCCCAGCACCAAGAAGGGCGGCAAAAAATGACAAATATAATTTTTGGAAAGGTAATTTTGTGCAACAAACAAATCCAGGTCAATACCATCTCCTTCTGCGATGTATGCTACGAGCACTATGCATAAACCTCTCTGGGAATCATCAATGTGTTGTTCTTTATATACATAGTCATATAGTTTGAGTTTGAAATACCCAAACACAACTCAGTAAGTTAAGTTTGGTTGTGGCACATTTCATTCCATTTCAACGTATGGTTCAGATTCTAAAGAAATAATTATCAGACCATTTTATTTGGTTCTTCCTAAGGGAATGTGGGAATAAGAGGAGTGGGAGGGAAGCCATGGCAAAGTGAAGCATCAGGAAAGGCTTTACCCTAGGGAGTTGGTCAGAAAGCACTCAGAGGGATCCAAGATGGTGGACTAGAGGGAGGCTGCGTTCCTTGTCGCTCTGTAACTCCGGTTTCAAGCAGAGGATATCTGTTTCTTGGTGAGGCAGTTTTTGCTGCTTATCGATCCCCTGGTGTTTACCCCATTTCTCTGCTGTGATGACCTGCAGAAAGTACTCAGAGGTACTGTAGACCCCCAGATAATGAGGGATGATCTGATCCAAAACCAGTTTAAATTAAGGGTCAAAGAATTATCCTTTCATCAATTCTCTGGGAGAGGAAAAAAAGAAATCTAAACATAAACTATTAGCAAGTGTTCAGTTATCCGAGGGCAAGTCCAACTGCTTCACCATATACCAAGAGTTTCCATAGACACAAGAGGTTCCCTGGGGGGAAGGACACAGACCTAGCCCAGATTCCCTTTCAGACTGAAGAAGTCAGAGTCTGGAAGATGTCTTAGAGTTCCATATATCAAATTGGGGCATGTATCCTAACCTAAATTACCTATGAGCCTCTCGTCACCGGACCTAGTAACATGTAGAACTCACACAATTGAGCCCCACTTAATGTTGACAAGCCAGTGTCCACCCCACTGAGACGGATTTTCTCTAGTTTTTGTTGTTGTTGTTGTTTTGTTTTTTAGATCAGGTTTCTTACTTTAATTAACAATCAAAACAAAGTGAAAACTGGGTGGTCATGAGACATTTAAACTCCTTGATCCTAGTTCTCCACTGGTGTCTTTTTAACGGCTTTCAAGGCTGCACCCCAAATGTTGCATTTCATCAACATCTCTTCTTCCAGACCCAAGCTCCGAATTTACACACTAGGCAGAAGTGTTTCTTCGCCTGGGGATTCTCAGGATGCCAGGCTCAGCCAAATGGGAACAGCTTTCCTTCTAGACCACAGTCTTGTGGCCCACCTTGGAGGCAGAAATAAAGCTACTGTACTCGGGCTCCCAACCTCACCCAGTGCCCACTAATAACATCTGCTTTATAGCTGTCGTTCCTGCAACCTGCTCTCTCCTTGGCCCTGTCGCCCTCTCAGAGAGGATGTGCTCTACTATGCGGCAGGTCTGGTGGAAAGTTGACAGTCTCCAAGCCAAGAGCAAATCCAGCCAGCACTGGATAAATGACTTGAAGTGCTTTCTCAAGGGACCCTTTCCAGGTACAGGAGCCCTTCTTAACCAGATTTGGCCTGTGCTGGCAGACAGCCTTGTTCAGGAGCACATTAAAAATCAAAATACAGACACCGTTTGGAAAGCATAGAAAGCTTGACTCTAACATCTTATGTATTAAAACATTGTTACATAAAAATGACCACAAAGCTCCAAATTCATACTTTCCTACTCTGTGAGACCAGTTACCACCAGGAATAAACCTGTGAAAGTGTGAGGCCGACTGTGGAGTCCTCAAGAGGTCTGGGGATAAGGCTGGAGCCACATTCCAAGCTTTGGGGGCAAGATCAATGCCCTGGCCCTTGAGAGAAGCCCAGGCTGAAGCAAAGTGGGTGAGCTGATGCTGTCATCTCACCACATGAGTCTGGGGGCAAACACTAGCCCAAGCCAGGGTGGAACCAATAGTCTCTTCCGAGGCCCCCTTTCATCCACCTCATAAAGCCCCAGACACATTGGCACAGCTCACAGGTTTTAATGAAGCGTGGGCTCCCGGCTGGAGCCAAAGGGGCATTACAGACTCAGAATGAGGCTCTTTCATACCCTCTGAGATGGTGATATAGAAGGCCAGACTTCTGGAATAACTTTCTTCTCAAGAACTCAATACTTGTCATGTAACTCATTATATTTTTTCTCAAACTTTTAGTGACCATCAAAATTTTAGTGGCATCCCGAATGGATCATTTCCATCTTTGTTTTGAAGCAAACCTGAAACAGGACCTTGAATAATTCAGGTTAACCCCAAGACTGCAGCTAGAATACAAATCTCCCACTCTGACTCTGTGAGGACGTGTGGAAGGTTTACAACAGGTCAGGCACTGCTAAGCTTTCTGTGCACTGCCTCATCCGATCATGAGTGTCCCCATGAGGAACCACCCATTCCCCTTTTCAACAGCACCTGAGAAACCCTACGTACGAGAATTTAAGGCCATGTAGTTTGTCCTATTCTGCCCCTTCACATAATGCCTTCAATGTCCATTCAAATCCCAATGGAAACAAAATGTATGTGTTGAACACAGGAAAGATGCAGGATTTGGATGTCAGCTGGACCTTGTTTAAATCTTTTTATTAGCTGTGTGATCCTGAAAAACCTCAGTTTTTTCATTGATAAAATGAAGGCATCTAAAGACACAGAACCTCTGCACTGGGCAATCAAAGTAGTAGACTATGATGTCAAAGATGCCATCTAGAATTGTGTGGCATGGTGCTCCTGCCAAGATTTTAGCTACTTCAAATCATTAACAAGTTCTATTTGCCTTTTCTTCTCCAGAGACAGCATGGTACAATAAAAAGAAGCACCTTGATGTCGGGCTTTAGATTTCTAGTCATGGTTCTGTCATATGCTGGCTGTGAACACTTGAGTCCCAAACCCTCTGGTTCTCTAGTTCCCAACCTGGAATGGAGAATAAATTGGGAATAAATGTGTTCATCGGGAAGAATTATTATAAGGATTTTGGTATTTGGAGGTGGAATACCATAACAGCTAAAATGTGGAATAGCTTTGAAACTAGAAGAGCAGGGAGAATTTTGGGGAGTATTGGTGAAGTATGAAAGTGCATTGGACACACTGTTTATATAATTCTGGATTACGGATATTGGTAAGGCCTTAAAGGAAACTGAGGAAAATCCTATTGGAAACTGGAATAAAGGAGATCCTTACATAGTGGCAAAATGTTGGGCAACACTATCACTGGAAGTTATGTGGAAAGTAGAAAAAGTACCCAATGAACTAGGTGTTCTAGCTGAGAATATTTCCAACCAGAGTGTTAAGGTGCCCCCTGGATTCTTCTCAATGCTTATAGAAGACAAGACTGCTGTCAGATGCACACACCTACTAATCCAGGGAGGCTGAGGCAGAGGGTTTGCAAGTTCAAGGTCAGCCTCAACTACTTAGTGAGACCTGACTCAAAAAAATAAAAAGGGATGTAACTCAGTGGTAAAGCATTCCTGGATTCAGTCCTCAGTGCCCCATCCCCACCTACCTGCCAAAAAAGTAATACATAAAAGACTGTTAAATTGAAGAAACCAGGGATGTTAGTCAGTTTTGTGTCATTATGACCAGAATACCTGACCAGAACAACTTAGAAGAGGAAAATTTTATTTTGGCGCATGGTTTCAGTGGGCCAACTCCATGGTTCCAGGCCCAAGGTGAGGCAGAACATCATGGCAGAAGGAGGGCCCACTCCACCTTTATGGTGGAGGAGTGTTGCTTACATGGCAGCCAGGAAGCAGAGAGAGGGGAAAGCACCTCAGGTATGATGAACCCTTCCAGGGCACATCTCCAGTAACCCACCTCCTCCAGCCATGTCCCACCTTCCTACTGTTACCACCCTGTTAGTCCATGCAAACTGCAATGGAAATGATTATGTTACAGCTCTCTTAATCCAATGGCTTTATCTCTGAATGTTCCTGCATTAACAGAAATCATTAACCAAAACACCAGGAAACCTTTAAACACATGGTTTTGAAACTTTTCAGTCCTTCCAAATGACAAACAGTCATACATTTTAGAAATGACTCTTAAGAAAAAATAAATCCAGGGCCTGGGGTTGTGGCTCAGTGGTAGAGCACCTGGTTAGCACATGTGAGGCACTGGGTTTGATTCTGAGCACCACATAAATAAATAAAGGCATTGTGTCCATCTACAACTAAAAACATTTTTTTAAAAAAGGAAAGAAAATATAAATCCAGGACACTGTGAGGAAGATAGTGGGCTTGGACTTTAAGGGTTTGAGTCACAGTTTCATTCAATTAAACAATAGTAGTTTTAGGAAGTTTAATGACATTATCTCTCAGTCAAAGCTTATAGTTAAACAAGGTCTTCTCTCAAAGAGTCACTATTTTCTAATGGAGTAAACCCCATCAGTATTCACAGAAGACTCAAAATTTTCCGCTTGTATGTTTTGTGGTGCTGGGGATCAAATCCAGGGCCTCATGCATGCTAAGCAAGTGCTCTACTACTAGTCACATCCCCAGCAATGCCCCATAAAGTTTTTAAAAGAACAGAAGAAATATTCCTAGCTTTGACTGAAAGGCACAGAGGACAAAAATAAAGGGGCCACTGGACTCCAAAGATCCTACAGATAAGAAAGTTGAGGAAAAAATGCTAATTTTCATGAACAAAGAGGGTGATTCAAAGAATAGAACCAAAAGTCAAGACAGCAGAGCAAGAATGATGTGGACTAACTCCTAGTCAGAAGCATGACTGAGCCACAGGGAAGTTCCAAGTTTGCCCTGCTGGAATTCAGAACTTATAGGGATTCCTATCCGCCTCCTATTCTCCCCATTTTTGAGCAGGAATATCTACAGTGTTTGTCCTATGCCTTGCTAAGTATGCTGGGTAGGGGAGCAACTTGCCTTCGTATCCACAGGTTTATGGGGAAGAATGGTACTTGAGTGAACTATACCAGACAAGCCTCATCTGCACCCAGACCTACTTTAGATGCCAATGTCCTAGACTTTAAACTAAGGCTACAGTGGGATGAGACTTTGGGGGAGTTTATGAAAGGTTCTGTGTGTTTCACATGTGGAAGGAATGTGAATCATTAGGACCCGAGGATAAGCTGTGACAGCCAGCTTCCAAAATAACTCTTTATGATTCTCATCCTTCCATAGTCCCTTCGTACATTGTACCAGAATTAATCTGTGTGACCAACAGAATATGGTACAAGAGGTATTAAATCTCCTCTGAGATTAGGTTCTAAAAGATACTATGGCTTCTGTCCTGTTCTCTTGGATCACTCATTCTGAAGAAAACCAATGGCCATGTCATGAGCCACCCTATGAAAAGGCCCACATGGTGAAAAACTGAGCCTCTAGCCAACAGGCTCATGAATGAGCTTAGAAGTGGATTCTCCAGCCCTGTCAAATTTTCAGAAAACTGCAACTCCAGCCAACTCTTGACTGAAACCACACAAGAGACTCTGGGCCAAAACTGCCCAGCAAAGTTGCTCCTGGATTCCTGACCCTCAGAATGCAAGTAAATAATATTTGCTTATTAAGATATTAAGTTTGGGGGTAATTTATTAGGTATCTGCTGTATTTTGGGTCTTGACTGTCCTCCAAAATCTTATGTTTTTAAAGTCTTGATCCTTGGGGTAGCATTCTTGGGAGGTAGAGCCTAGTGGGAACTCTTCAGGTCATTGGAGGCATTCCCTCAAAAGGGATTATGGGACCCTGGCCCCCTCCTCATCCTCTGTTCGCTCCTTGGTCATGAGGTGATTGGTTTTGCTCTACTGTATACTTCCCACCATTGCCTTCGGGCACCCTCATCAGAAGCCTAAATGTAATGGATCTGCCTGATCATGGACTAGAATCTCTAAACTATGAACCAAGATAAACTGTCTCTCTTTATATGTTGATTATCTAGAGTATTTTCTTATAACAAAATGCTGACTGATATGGTAGCAATAAATAACAAATAGAGATAACTAATACAGAAGAAAATTCTCTAAAATGTTTCATTGATATGGTTAAAAAAGTTTTTTTAAAGTGTTGTATATCACTTAACTACAGGAATACATTAAGAGAAATGGGTCGTTAGGTGTTTCATCATTCTGTAAACATCATAGAGTGTATTTCTACAAACTAGATGGGTACACCTTCACCAGCACCAGACAATATAATCTGTTAGGACCACCATTATGCAGTTCATCATTGACTAAAATGTCATTATGTGCAGCTAGACTATATTTATTAACTAAAAATGAATTCTAATAACAGACATAGAGTATGATAACTGATACTACATGCCACTCTATATATGTAAAGGACATCAACATACAAAAAATACTTCCCAGAACCAAGATGCTATTCTTGAAAAAAGAAGTACAGATCTATAACCTATTATTCTTGGAGGAGGTTTAAAAATTTTTCACTTTCAACAGCATGCAAAAAATGTCTTCTGAATAAAAATACTACTGATATGTGTTTGGCACCAGAATAACTCTGTAACTGGAAAAAAAATGACAATGTTCATTTTGCATGCCGCTCACACAAGGTACTGGATTTTAATGCACTCAGGAGAGTCGAAGAAGACATAGGAGTGAATAAAAATGGGATAGCCATTCAAGTTACAACAGCTCAAAGAGTGGATCCCAACCTTAAGGAATGGTTTTCAAAACCAGTACCACAGTTAGGGTGGAGCCCAGGAGAGAAGAGACAGGAGCTACAAGAGCCTAAAAGAGTGAATTCTGTGAACCAAAGTTTCCATTATACTGAGGATAACGGAGGCATCTCCCTCATGTCGGACTGTGACAAAACAAGCTGGAACTGACTATAACTAAATAAAGCAACAGGAAAGGGAGGACATTCTTGTCAGCAACCCTCAGTTTCAACGGGATGTTTTGACTAGAGAGAGTAGCACTCATCACAGAATAGACAAGAACTAATCTTCATAGTCCAAATACATATCCCTGAGTTGTTATTTCTTTTTTCTTTTTTTTTTAATTTCAGAAAATGCCATCTCCTGCCTCATTCTGACCACATTAGAACCTGGGATTGTAGGACCAAATTTGTTTTTGACCTTGTCCCTGGAACAGTTGAGATGTCTTTCTTTTTCATTACTCTCCTTCTTTCTTTTTAATGTGAGTTTAGAGCCAGTGAGAGGAGCCAGATGGAAACTAAAGCTCTCTGTTTATGACTGAACAGGTACACCACAAACAGCAGTGTAAATGTTCCACCCCACTGCCTCCCACACACCCAGACTGCCCCAAACCCCACCTGGAAGGACCAGTTTCTACAAGGGGGGATGATGGTTCCATTTCTATGCTTGTTGAGCCTGGTAATATTTGCTTAAGAACAACATTTGAATAGAGGCCCCTCAGAAAACTTGCATTTTCATATTTACTGGGGGATTTTGTTTATTACAGGAGTTTAAGAAACCATTCTGTATACTTGCTAAGTGAAAATAAGCAGGCTACCAAAGAGCATGCCAGTGATCATAATATTAATAACCATTTTTTTAGCATTTACTATACATTAGGATCTGTGCTGAGCAGATGGGAAATGAATATTTGAGAAGACCATCATACTTCCCATCCTTCAGATGAGAGAATGAGGTGCAAAAAGGCAAAATATTTTTGATCTGCTGAACCAATGCAACTGAAGATGCTTCCTCTGGGAGAAAGGGTACAGGTGCCGTGGATGCCATCTCTTTTTTGCCATATACATTATTATTTTGTTGCATTTGACAAGATGCAACAAGAAAATAATTTTTAAGAGCTATTTGCTTAAAGTCACAGAACTAGTAAGTGACCCAACCAAGTTCCTCAGCCCAGTTTACTAACTCTTCAACGTAGGCTCCTTATCACTCTGCCATGACCCTGCTGTTAGAAAAAGGAATCCATAGCCATGGGCCAACATGTGCATGGTAGTTACCTCTGGGCGACAGCAGTAGGACACTCTGGTAGTAGAATGAGTGCATAAGCTATCATCCAACTGGGACACTTTTGCGAGTGAAGTGGGGTAGGACTGTCCTAGGTGTACTAGAATGTATGACCTAATTGTGAATGACTCTTTTCATCATGCTTTACAAAGTTGTTCCTTTGTATCTACAGGTTCCACATCCACAGATTCAATGAAGAGCAGATCAAAAATATCCAGAGAAAAAAATTGAATCTGTACTGAACATATATACAAACTGATTTTTTTTGTCATTGTTCCCTAAAAATAAATAGTATAACAACTATCTACATAGCATTCACATTGTATTAGGCATTATAAGTAATCTAGAGATTATTTAAAATATTCAAAAGATGTGTACAGGTTATATGCAAAACTACATCATTTTATTTAGGGCGGAACAGTCTGGAACTGATACCCTAGGATACCAAGGGACAACTATATACACTAAATGTTCTGCCTTGAGCTTGTATCATTTTAATAATTACAAGGACAGCATTGTACACCTCTTTTAAAAAAGAAAAAGCCCAGAATTCTAATTTGTGGGTCTATTCTTGTCATTTAAATCATAAAACAAAATTTACATTATTCAAATTCTTTACTACCACAAATATGAGACCTGACAGTCATAAATGTGTCGATCACTATCACTAAAATGCTAGTGTGTAATAAAAGTGCTTGGGAAGCACTCCGAGTTACCCCTCAGCAATAGTATGGAACCATAGCTTTTGCTGTGCAGGTCTCAAAAACCCAGAGGTTATGCAACACCTCCATAGAGGTTACTTTGCAAGTTAGTCAGCTTCTGCTCCATCTACTGCAACTTCCGCTGCTCCTCCAAACTGAAAGACAAGTTTCCAGTTCTCTGCAGCTAGTCATAACTTTCTCTGAAAAAATTAAAGCCAGCTTCAGCAGAACATACGTGTTACCTTGGCCACCTTGTGTACCAATACACAAACACCACGTACATCTAGGCAAGACTATCAGTAAATAATATACTTAACTCAAAACAGAACATGAACATTTCTCAGTAGGGGCGACCTCGTCTGGCCCAGCTTAGATGACTAAGGAACCTCAGGAAGTGGAACCATGATTCAGACAGAGACCTCCTTTCCTCTGACTCAATGCTGAGCTCATGTACCCAGGTGGTGGCCGGGGGATGCATGTTTCTGGAGGTGATGAGTTCCTCACAAACATACAGAAACTAAGGAAAAACTTACCTTACCACCTTTGCCTCTGATCCTTAAACCAGGCTCCGTGACCACACTGCACTAATTATTTTCCCTATATTTTTAATCTCATAATAGTATGAGTTGGGAAATATTCCATGTTAAAGGTTAACAAACAAGCTCAGAGAGCCCGCCAAAGCCCCACAACCAAGTTTGTACATTACTGGTGCTCTTTCTCTTATATTTCACTGCCTCTCATGAGAGGCTATCAGCAAGAATTTAAAAGATAAAAACTTTCTACAAGCCTCATATATGTAATTTTTACCATGGTATTTGTCATTTTGTTTTAGACGAGCTCTATAAATAGTAATAGAGCTCATAAATACATTTGTTCCATTCTATGCACAAACTCAAAAACATGTTTCCACATAACCCTGAACACAGTTATGATAATGGGAGTACTATCTACTTTTCTGGTATGTACAGACAGGTCTAACTTAGTAAACTAAGGGAATAAGCAGTGTATTAACTACTGCCTCGAATGAAGTGCAGAGTGGCCCATGTTTCTTTGGGTCTGCTGAATCCCCAGAGGAATGACAGAGCTGCAACTGACCACACGTGGCCCCTGTGGTTACAGAAGCTGGAATTCGTCTGGCTTACTTCTCAAAAAAGCGGTTTGGAGCATCTCAACCTAGGCTCAATGCTTGCAATTTGGATTTTTACCACTAGGTGGATGGTAGTGCTTTATATGCAGCATTAATGGCTTTCTGAATAAGCTTTGCCCAGCAACTGATAAACATTTGAGTTTATAGTCAGTTATACGAGTTTAACTAAAGACCATGAGCACCACCGAAAAACATTATGATTTAAATAGGATGAGAGAACAATAAAATCATGTGGTTAGAAACATGAGTTTCTAACACAAAATCCTCTTAATTCTGCTATTTAGTAAAAATAACTTCCTTAATTAAGTATTAGCCAATCTGACTTTGGACAAACAAACCTTTTTCAAATTGCTACAGTTTGGTGCCTTTCTCACTAAAATTCAATTGCCACTTGTTACTGCTGCATCTAATCTTGATTTTACTTTGTCAATTTTTAGGAGGGAAATACTTTTTTTCCCCTACATTCCTAAATATTTTTTTTCTTTTGTCAGAGGAGTCTCCACTGTAAATGCAGCTTAGGTTAGAAGCAACTACAACCTCTCATGTTGTAGCTAAATAGTATTTGCAAAGTCCTAGAGAGAAATTACTTCCCAGGCCCTTCTCCATCTGGTGTGGTTATTATATGGTGAACAACTGCTTCAAAGAACAAAAAGTGGCTCTTTGATTTGTGGTGACTATAGCAATGACTATCCTTTGCCAATCATAAAGAATTTATTTCTTCAAGAAACTCGTTTTCAGGGCCAGATACAGTGGCACATGCCAACCTCACCAATTGAGGAGAACCTATCTCAAAATAAAAAATAGAAAGGGCTGAGAATTAGCTCAGTGGTTAAATCCCTGGGTTCAATCATTAGAAAGGAAGTGTAATGTATAAAACTGCTCCCCCACCCATCAGGTATAGCCATTTTGCCCACCTCCCAACCACTTGTCAATCTGTGAACATCCTAGCGGGCTATTGGTTCATCAGTCAGCTTGCTAGTATCCTCCCATATTGGTCCCCTGTTAGCCCAGCAGAATTCAAGTGTTTTACTGTAGCTTCCCCGCCATCTTTTCCCTTTCTTCTGACTGTCCTACACACTTTTCTCTATCCTCCTGGCTTTCCACTCCCTTTAGCACACACCCTTTTCTTTTCCTTTCTCTTTTCCTCTCATTTTCTCTCTTACCCTGCAGGGAGATACCGTTTGCTTAAAAAATTCCCTTATGTGATTTCCCGTGTCTGGCATGGTTCCATGGAAATTCCTTACAGGAAGGAAATGGAAGAAAGCAAGAATGCAAGAAGGAAGAAAGGAGAGAGAGAGAGAGAGAGAGAGAGAGAGAGAGAGAGAGAGAGAGAGAGAGAGAAAGAGAGGAAGAAAGGAAGGAAGGAAGGAAGGGAAGGAAGGAAAAGACTGATTACTTTCCATTCTAATTCCTAGACATTTGACTCCTAGAACAAGAAATACTACTAATAATAATAATAATAATGCCCAAAATTTGGTCCTTGCCCCCAATACCAATCCAATAAAGAGGACACAACTTGAAGAAAAAGGAAAAAGTTTTATTGTTTGCTAACAGAAGAGAAACACAGGGGACTCCTGTCCCAAAGGTTGCGATTCGGCCCATCAGCAGGAACAGGGGGCTTTTAAAGAAGTGACTTAAAGGCTACCTTCCACATGCTCTCTGTTGGAGTTGTAATTCACTTGTTAATCTGGGAGACAGTCAATTCTGAGATCTTCTGCTGCCATTCCCAAAGTCTGGATTACTTTGTTCCCATGGTGGGTGTGTTCTCAAGGACAGATAAATCTGCCTAAAATGGGGAAGAAAGGTAATCCTGTATACCTGAGATTAGAGAGGAGGAGGGAGAGAAAAAAACATGTCCATATTAAAACTAAGCTACAGTGGCAGAGCAGCCAGGGCTATATTCAGAGCATAAAGTGAACTACTGTTCGAATAATAATGGTAAATATAATCAGCAACACATTGTGCTTAGACAGTATACTACTCATTTTCAAATAGTACACCAAATATTAAAGAATATTTCTAAATTATGCCAGGATATTTCTATAACTCCTTTTTTAAGGTTTTTGCAAAACATCTATTGAATGATGCTATTATTAAAGAGATAGTTTACGGTACTCACGTTGTTAACACAAATGATGAAGGCAGAAAACAGGAAACAAACTTCAGATCAGCAATCTTTTCTTTATTCAGTATTCAGCTGCGGAGTCAATTGGTAGAACACTGGCAGGGCTCATTTTCGGGACAGAAAATGGCAGCAGGCTGGAGCAAGGGTCTAGGCTATATAGGCTTCCTTTAGGGTAGGCCAGAAGAGCAATTCCTGGGGTTCACTGTATTGGGGTCCACTGACCAACCCATTAGGGTGGGACTTGTATGTAAATAGGAAATTTCCTGGGGCTTATAGTATTGGGGTCAACTGACCCATGGGGTGGGGGGTCAGGTGTCAGTCAGGTGTGAGTTTCTTTTGCGTTCCTTCACTCTGGCTGAGGCCTGAGATTTTAAATGACAAAAACTTTAATTTTACCACAGACAAGGTGCTGGGGGGGGGAAGAGCTACAGATACGGGAAATATCCTTGGATTTATTCTCCATATCCTTCATACATATTGTAAGGAATCCGGCCTCCCCAACACCTGTCAGTCTGCGTTCTTCCTGCCTCTTACATTATAGGAATTTCCGGCTTTGCTGTCCTCATCCTCCTGCCTCCCACGTTATGTTCTGACATGTGATTGGTCCATCAGTCAGTCTGCAAGAACTCTCCTCCACGATTGGTTCCTCCCAGCCGGGAAATTCCAATATCTGGGAGAAGCCATGCGCCATGTTCCCTCTTTCTTCTTTCTTTTTACCCCAGCAGACGTGAATTGTCCGCATAAAATAAAGTCCCTTGTGTGAGAGATCATATCTGCGGAGCGTTTTTCTGGGAGCTATCGACAAGCCACAACTACCCCTAACACATATCGTACACATTCATACAAATGAATACATAATCACATATTGAAGGGTTATGGAAAATAATAGTCCTACAAGACAGTGCCTGGGAAAAACGGAAAGTCAGTGTGGCTCAGGAGGAGGGAAGGAAATTAGCCAAATATTAAACCTCTCCCAGGAAATCCTTTTCCAGGGACAATGGACCCTGAAGGGAGGAAGCCGATACTGAAACGCTGGGCCCTAGACTTTTACCCTTTCCCATTGCTGATAAGTCCTGGAAGGAGGAAAGCAAATAGTGAAGGTCTGGGCGACAATGAATCCCAGAAGAAAAAGAAAAGCGACAGCAGGATTTGAGTATTCAGCCCTTGGAATCTGAACTTCTATCTCTGTAGTTGTTCCCCTACCCAACTTGTCTGGGGTAAAATTGAAGCTTTTGTCATTTAAAAACCCAGGCCTCAGCCAGAGGGAAGGTAGGAAGGAAACACAAAGGAACTCCCACCTGACTGGCACCTGACTCCCCCACCCCAATGGGTCTGCTGACCCCAATACCATAAGCCCCAGGAAATTCCCTATCCACACTCCTGTCCCACCCTAATGGAGCAGCTGACCCTAATACAACAAACCCCAGGAACTACCCTCCTGTCCCACCCCAAATGAAGCCTATAAAACCCAGACCCTTACTTCAGCCCTCTGCCATTTTCTGCCCCGAAGATGTGACACATTGGGTGTTTGACCCATTGACTTCGCTGCCAAAATAAAGAGCTTACTCCTCATCCGAAATCCTTCTCACCTCCCTTAATTGTGCTTAAAATTACACGATGGTGTCTGGAGTGACTGGTGGCAAAGCCGGAAGAAGTTTCTGACACAGGAGTACCAGCTGAGCATTCTAAACGGGGCCACTTATTAAGCGCTTCTAGTATACTAAGAAAGAATCCTACTTCTCCATAATGGAAGTAAGTAGGAGACGTAGGGCTATCATTTTTTGATCTTGGATGTAAAGTAAATCTCCTTACACTAATACAAAGGAAAGGCTAGCACTACAATCAGAAACCAAGAAGTATTTTCCTCAAGCATTTAATCCTATCCACAAGATATTGCACATTGCAATATTGTGTAGTGGATATCTGCTTGAAAGAACAAAACAGTGGTTCATTTCAAAGTTATTCGATTGTCTCCCCCTTTTAGGTTAATTTATAACTAAAAGCAGAAAATGTCCATAAATGCTCAGGTATCATGAATATCCTCGTGTGCTATGAATGTCTCTTGACTTTTATTTGGAAATGTGGAAGAGTGGGAACTGCAGAGATTTACTTGAGCACCTGGCTCTGGTTCATCAGCAAACTCAGCAAACTGCCTTGAAAGTAAATTAAAATTGAGGAGTCCTACATTGCATTCTTTAGATGCCAAGAAGTGGTGAGTGCTTTTAGCAACTGTTGAATGACGTGTTTGTGAAATTAAGACTCCAGTTAAGGAGGTGATTTGCAAGAGGTCACAGCTGCTACTACCCTGCCTTCGACTGCCTTTCTCCAAGTCGCTGCTACTTTGGGGCTGGCAGTTTTGAACTTCAGGAGATGAGAGGAAATTCACTGGCAATAACAGTGAGAGACAAGGAGTGAAATGAATGGGAATTGCACAGCTATTTCCTTTATTTTATTTATTTATTTATTTATTTATTTATTTATTTATTTTTTGCAGTACCGGGAACTGAACCCAGGGGCACTCTACCACTGATCTACATTCCCAAATCTTTTTATTTTTTATTTTGAGATAGGGTCTTGATAAATTGCCCTGGCTGGCCTGGAACTTGCAATCCTCCTGCCTCAGCCTCCTAACTAGCTAGGATCACAGGTGTGCGCCTCTGTGCCTAGTGGCACAGCTATGTCTAACCCTTCTTCGGTGCTGTGTACATACAAGTTAGAGGACCTGAATACATCTACCAGGTAACATCTCTCTGGAACCACCACGTGATACATTTAATAAGTAGTATAAGAAACTTAATGACAGGAATGAGAATTATATGGTTGTTAAAAGAAAGAGACAACAAGAATATGAGATATCTGCAATATGTTCCTTGACCAAGGCCAGGTCCTTGCACATGTGAGGCAAGCTCTCACCACTGAGTTACGTCCCCCACTCCTTTTTTATTTTTGAGATTCTGAGATTACAAGCACGTGCCTCTGCACCTGGTTTCAATTCCTTTTTTTGGTAGAGTCACATGCATGTTGTTTTATACCCCCAAGTTTATTTAGCAAACATCACATTTGTAAGGAATTTCCACGGAACCACGCCGGACACAGGAAATCACATAAGGGAATTTATTAAACAAACAGTGTCTCCCTGCAGGGTAAGAGAGAAAATGAGAGGAAAAGAGAAAGGAAAAGAAAAGGGCGTGCCCTAGAGGGAGTGGAAAGCCAGGAGGATAGAGAAAAGTGTGTAGGACAGACAGAAGAAAGGGAAAAGATGGCGGGGAAGCTACAAGTAAAACAGTTGAATTCTGCTGGGCTAACAGGGGACCAATATCGGAGAAGGATACTTGCAAGCTGACTGCAATAGCTAGCTATGATGTTCACAGATTGACAATAGCTAGCTAGGATGAACCAATAGCTAGCTAGGATGTTCACAGATTGACAAGTGATTGGGAGGCGGGCAAAATGACTGTACCTGGTGGGCGGGGTAGCAGCTTTATACATTACAACATTCATCATCTTTTTCCCAGAATCTAGACTCCCAGTGTTCCCACCAGGTAAAATCCTAATCCTTCAGGTCATGCAGAATTAAAATCTCAAATAGGAAACTTCTGCACCATGTTTAACAACTTTTCAATGCCAGACCACCCCAACCAATCATCGAGGTCTGTCACTTCTATCCAAATATTTCTCTGAAATCTCAGAGCTGATCCCCCCCCAATAAATTTTTTTTAAAAAGCATGAGTTTGTAATGTGTGCCAATTTCAGTAGTATAAATATCCCCACTATGGCCAATTTCAAGCTACCAAAGGTTTAACATCTGGTTCATAAAATCCCTGAAAATTTAACAATAAGCTCTTAAAAGCCAATACTCTAATTCTACTGTTGCCTCTCTAGTTCAGTCACTTTTTACTTATTTTCTGAACTATTTGGAAGTTTATGAATTAATCTCCCCGCCCCTGGCCTCAATTATATCTGTGGATAAAATACTTCTTTTTTTTTTTTTTTTGCTTATAAAATAAATGTCAAGAACCCTAGCCTAGTGTGCAAAGCGTTCCCCAGTATGGCCCTAGTGTTGTTCATCTCCTCTCCACTACACACCACACCTGTCACCACCTCCAGCACCCATACACAGACACAAAACCCTTGCTTCCTTCCCACAGGGACTTATCAGAACAATAATGTACAGTGTAGTTCATCAAGATTTTAATGAACTCCTAAGTGCCAAATATCATGCTAGATTCAATCTCCAGTACTGGGAAGAAAAGAAAAAAAGAGAGAGAGAGAGAGAGCTTAGAGAACAGATCCTGGGCTTAACAAATAACTTCCAAATTGTCTAATTTCATCAGAAACATAATCACCCAAAGCTGAATTGTCTACTTTAGACAGAAACATAATTACTCATGGCTCCAGCCCCAGGGGTAGATTCAGCATTCTCAGAACAGCAATACACAATGCAGTTCATCAAGGTTTTAATAAACACCTCCTAAGTGTTATTTATTGTGCTAGGTAAATAAGACATGGTCCCTGCCCTCCAGAAGCATAGAGTCCCATGTTCTTCCATTCTCTGTGGTTTATGTTCATACTATTACTGTGATGGGAAACCCAGACCTAGTTATGAAATGAAATTACAAAAATGTTGTGGTAAGAGACCAATGTCTGGGGAAGGGGTCAGTTCCTCTTCTCTCTCTCAGCCTTTCTCCAGGAAGCCTAATTAACCATGGTCCCTACCTTTTGGATTGTAAATAGCTGCCCTAAGAGTCTGACTACCCTCTCCTGAAATGTAATAGATGTCTGTGAAAAGAACTGCTGCTTCTTATCTGTTCTGTGAACATGACTGATGCTAGAGACCCTGCACAGGCCTTCAGCCGCAGAGATTAGGAATTTTTTTAAAAAAAGAGGAAAAAGCCCCAATGATAGGATGGGTCTAAGAGGACGTCAAATAACTTATAAATGTGAGAAACTGTGGATCAGGGCTCAGAATTTGGAGTTTTGTTTTCCTCTGGGCCCATGGGCGTAAAATAAAGTTTGGAGTTCTCCTCTCAGTACTACTTGCTGCTTTTCAACCAGTCTGTTTCTGCAACATTAGTCAGAAACTTCCATCTCTGCCTTTATTCATGCAAAAAGCATTTACTTTTTTCTACTGTCATATGTAACTATTTAGAACAAACAAATAAATAAATACCAAAAAAAGAAAAAGAAAAAGCATTTACTAAGTGTCTACTGGGTGCCAGAGTTTGTGCTAGCTTCTGGAAACAAAAATAAAAAAGATGCAGTGTCTCCCTTCTAGGTCAGTTAGTAGGGGTCAGAGGCAGGTGGAATGGAGGAACACCAAATGTCTGGCCCCACTGGGATGGAGCAAGGCTTTGCTGAAAAATAATGCTGGAACTGAGGATAGGAACAGGATACGTAGCCAGAGAGAAAGTGAAGGTTAGAGCTGAGGGGTGGGACTGTAGCTCAGTGATAGAGCGGACTGTCTAGAACATGTGAGGCACTTGGTTTGATCCTCAGCAGCGCATAAATAAATAGAAATTATTATATCCATCCACAAAAAAAGAAAAAAAAAGATTAGATCTGAAGGATTCTGTATGCCACATTTCCTGATCAATAACTCCTTATAACGATCTACCTTGCTTAAACAAAGAAGAATTGATTATGAGGATTCAGATGTCCATTATGAAATCCAATGAAAAATTGAACAGCCAGGCCCAGGAAGGGTTTGGAACTTGGCTCTACGACCCTGGTCACAGAAGTACAAACCTTTTCTTCAAGGTTCTGGAATTAATGTGATTCAGCTCCCAATAGCCTGTTCCTTGACTCTGTTTAAATGCAAAAGAGAATTCACTTGGTCCAATTTTGGTCAATGCATTCCTTGTCCACTCAACTGTGACTAGGGCAAGGTCACATGCAAAAATACTTCCTGGAAAAAGCCAGGCAAAGTGGCACTCACCTACAATCAGTGCTACTCAGGAGGCCAAGTTAGGAGGATCGCCAGTTCAAGGCCAGTCTCAGCAACTTAGTGAGATCCTGCCTCAAAATAGAAAATAAAAAGAATTGAGGCTGGGATTGTAGCTCAGTGGTAGAGCATTTGCCTAGCATGTGTGAGGCACTGGATTCAATCTCCAGTACCACAAAAAAATAAGAGTCAGAGAACAGAGATTCCAAGCTTGGCAGATATCCTCAAAATTGTCTACTTTAGTCAGAAGCATAATTTCCCAAGACTGAGGGCAGGAAAAGCATGGTTAATTCTATTAGTAAAGAATGCTTTTGAGGGCTAGAGATATAGCTCAGTTGGTTGAGTGCTTGCCTCGCGTGCACAAAGCCTTGGGTTCATTCCCCAGTACCACAAAAAAACAAAAGGAGAAAAAATGCTTTTGACTATAAATAATGTAAATCATGTTACAGTGGTTTAAGCAAATAAAAATTAATCAGTCTGACAGACCAAGAAACCATCTATATGTATTGTTGATATTAGTTCAGTCACTTGTTAGTCCCAAAACTGATATTCTGATATTTCTGATTCCCTTGTGTTCATGGGTTGTTACAGTTCCAATTATCACACATAATTTAAGGCTTAAAGGAAAAAAGAGTGGTGCCGTCTCTGTCCCTTCTGTTTTATCAAAGGAGCCCAAAAGATTTTCCAGAAACCTCCCTGGAGGTTAGGGTTCATGGCCTCACTTAATTGTCATTGCCACACCTTGTTCACATGACCACTCCTCACAACCAGGGAGATGAGGACAGCAGCCCAGAGTCACAGTTGGCTTAGATTGATCATGATCTAGAACTAGGAGCATGAAGAACCTGAGCGAAATTGAGGTTTGTATGGCAGACAGATTCTAAGGTGACACCAGTGGTCCCCATTCAGTGGGACCTGTAACCTGCTTCAAATCAATAGAATATGACAGAAGTTATGGGATGTCACTTCTGATTATATCATATAAGACTCTATCTGGCTAAGACTCCCTCTAGAGATTCTCCCTGACTGGCTTTGAAGAAATAAGTGGCCATCTTGACAAGAAACCACTTGATAAGAAACCAGCATTCTCAGACCTACAACCATAATTCTGCCAACAACATGACTGCCCTTAGTTAGGTTCTTTCCCGACTAAACCACCAGATTAAGCCAGGCACAGTTGCATACACCTGTAATCCCAGATGTTCAGGAGGCTGAGGCAGGAGGATTGCAAGTTCAAAGCCAGCCTCATCAACTTGGCAAGGCCCTGAGCAATTTAGCGAGACCCTGTCTCAAACTAAACTATAAAAAAGGGTCGGGATGTGACTCAGTGGTTAAATGGGTTCAATCCCTGGTACCTAAATAAATAAATAAATCTCCAAATTAAAATGTGGCTCAGAAAACACATCTCTGTGGTCCTAGCTAAATCATACATAGATTCTTGATCTACAGAAACTCTAGGATAATAAATGTGTGGTTTAGGCTGCCAGGTTAGAGGTACCTTACTACATGGCAACAGATAATACATCAAAGGAGAATTGGCAAATGTATATGGTGAGGTAAGCAACAGTGCCTGCCATGTCAGTCAAGTTGGGTTTGATTCTTTTTTTTTTTTTTTTTTTTTTTTTGGGTGGGGTGGTATATAAGCCATATTTTAACATCTTCCATGTTTATTTTCCTCCTTAGGCTCTAATCTCTGCAACTTAAATCTAGAGAGATCATTGATCCCATCCATATTAGTCAGTTTCACATTACTATAGTAAAATACTTAAGGCAACTTACTTAAAAAAGAGAAAAGGTTAACTGGGCATGGTGGTGATAGCCCCACCTACTAGGCTGAGGTAGGAGAATCATTTGAGTCCAGGAGTTCTAAACAAGCTGGGCAACATAGCAAGAGTCCACATTTTTTCTTTTCTTTTTTTTTTTTGCAAGAGCCCATTTCTTAAAAAAAATAAATAAATAAGAAAAAATAACCATGGTCTTAGTTAACTTTTCCATCACTGTAACCAAAAGACTTGACAAGAGGGGGGTGGGGTTGTGGTTCAGTGGTAGAGCGCTTGCCTAGCATGCGTGAGGCACTGGGTTTGATCCTCAGCACCACATATAAATAAATGAATAAAATAAAGGTCTATCAACATCTAAAAAAATATTTTAAAAAAGTACTTGACATAGGACTGGGGATATAGCTCAGTTGGTAGAGTGCTTGCCTCACAAGCACAAGGCCCTGGATTCAATATCCCCAGCACTGAGAAAAAAAAAAAAAAAAAAAAAAAAAAAAAAAAAAAAAAACTTGACAAGAGCAATTTAGAGGAGGAAGTGTTTATTGGGGCTCAAGATTCCAATAGTCCATAAATGGCTAACTCCATTGTTCTGGACCCAAAGTGAGGCAGATGGGCATGACAGAAGAAAAAAACTCAGCACATGTCCATCAGGAAGCAGAGAGAGCATTCCTCCTCTGGGACAAAAAATTTACCCCAAAGGAGGTGATGACCTTCTCCAGTCACATCCCACTTGTCAACAGTTACCACCCAATTAATCCCTGTCAGTGAATTAACACACTGATTGGGTTAAGGTTCTCATAACACAATCATGTCACCTCTGCATGTTCTAGTAAGGTCTCACACATGAGCTTTTGGGGGACATCTTATGCCTAAATCATAACAACCATATTCAAATTAACACAAAATATACTAATATTAGGACACTGACAACTTTAATATCAATGAAGTGTCTAAGGGGATGGGAGGGAGCCCATTTCTTTACCACATGGTAAGACACACTATTCCCTCACCAATTGCTTTGTGTTCTCCAAGAATGTTGAAGTCCTAACACCTAGTATCTCGGAATGTGACCTTATTTGGAAATAAGGTCTTTGCAAGTGCATCTAATTAAGTTAGATCATACTAGAGTAGGATGGGCCTTTACTCCAATGTGACTGGTGTTTTTGTAAAAGAAAAGAATGTTATGTGAGGATGAATGAAAGCCTGGAGTCACACAGCTTCAAGACAAGGAGCACCCAGGATTGCCAGCCACCACCATAAACTAGGAAGGGGCGAAGGAGGATACAATCCAGGGTTTCAGAGAGGGCGTGGCTCTGCTGAGGCCTCGACTTCAGGCCTCTAGCATTCAGAACTGTGAGAGAACACATTCTGTTGTTTTAAGACACCCAGTTTGGGGTACTTTGCAATGTAATCCCTAGGAAAATAATACACCAGTGTATGCAGATTTAATAAAAATCATCTCCCAAGATGAATTTGAAAAAGCTAGCTCAATCTCAAGGTGGCCTAAAGGACCCTGCATGTTGTGCCCTGTTTCCCACACCCACGTACTAAGCCAAAGCCCCACTTTCCTCCTTTCTGTCCCCCCAATTCACCAAGGTCCTGCCATCCTCCAGGCCTTCAGCATGCTGTCCAGCTGTCAGTTACCAGGCCTCTTCTTGTCTGCATTCTTCCTAACTCTTGGGTCTTAGCTTTTTTTTTTTTTGGGGGGGGGGGGAGAATAAAACAAAACAATGAAGATCAGATATCTTTAATGAAATGGAAATTAAAAATAATAAAATAGATCAATGCAACAAATATTTGGCTTTTTTTGGGGGGAGGGGGTCTTAGCTTTGATGTCTCCTCCTGGAAAGATTGATTTTACTCTTACTTTTCACTTCCAGAGCACACTCTTCTATTTTTTTTTTTTTTTTTTTTTTTTTTTTAGTATTTATCCTAATTTGTATTTATGTTAATTTTTGTGTTTATTTATTTATCCAGACACCACTCCCCCAGCACCTGGCACACATCAAGTGTCTGGGTCCAAGATCCTAAAAGACCAAGTTTAGGTGCCAAGGCAGCTATGTTCCAATGCACTCTGCCCAAAAGATGACCCTGGACTCCTAAGGGGATGCCCCAAAATATCACAGTCAACCTTTCCCTTTCCCAGTTTTCAAGGAGGGTTCCTGTGCTCAGCCACTGGGTCACTCTAGTTTTAAGGACAGCACAGGTGGCAATACAAGAAGCATCTTAAAGGGAGGTCAATTGATGGTTGCAAGGAAGGAAGTTACCTGCTGAAGAGAAAGAGGGTGAGAATGAAAAGGACAGTCTGAGAAGCCAGGAGGCATTAGAGGAGGACAGAGAGGGTGACCAGGACATGTGGCTGCCATGTGGTCCTCTGGCAGGAGCGTGGGTGAAGAGGACACAGGGCAAGGGTTACCAAGTATGGTATAGTACACTGCTTCCTTCCTCACTCCACTCCAACAATATCTATAGTAAAGATTTTCATTATCAATCCTATTCCTCAAGGATTTCAGCACAGACTGTTGTTCTTTTGGAAAGGCCCCTACATAAGAAATAACAGGTTAAGCTCTAAAACATCTATTCTATTCTAACACACTACCCACCCACCTGTTACCTGGATACTTAGGTATAGATCCTTTACCATTATCAAGAAACACTTCCATGACTCCTGAGTTATTTGTTCTCAGAGTGAGCAATTCCTCTGGAATCATGTAACGGTTCAGACAATGGTCAAGTTACTTAATACTACATATCCCTTGGGGTTGTTGTGATAAAATAACGTGTGCAGGGCAAGCTATGGTGGTGCATGCCTGTCGTTCCAGCTACTCAGGAAACTGAGATGGAAGAATCACAAGTTCAAGGCCAGCATGGGCAGCTTAGCAAGATCCTGTCTCAAAATAAAAAGGACCACCATCAAAAAAATAAAAAACACAATATATACAAGGTATTTGATGTCATGCTTGACCTGTCACTTAAGACAATATATGGCAATTCCTTATGACTGATAACATGAATTTAAAAGCTTCAACCTCACCTCCATAATTTACTCATTAACTGTTCCTTTTATTTTATTTATTTATTTTTTGGGGGTATTGGGGATTAAATCCAGAGACACTTAACCCGAGTCACATACCTAATTCTTTTTTTTTTTTTTTTTGCGGTGCTAGGGATTGAACTCAGGGCCTCCTGCTTGCGAGGCAAGCACTCTACCAATTGAGCTATATCCCCAGCCCCCCAATTCTTTTTATTATTTATTTTGAGACAGGGTCTTACTAAGTTGCTTAGGGCCTTGCTAAATTGCTGAGACCGACCTTGAACTTGCAATCCTTCTGCCTCCGCCCCAGGAGTTTCTGAGATTACAGATATGCACCACCACGCCCAGCTACTCTTTTAACTTTTGGAGAGCCAGAGGCCCTCAGAGCTGCAAGGGAATTTAGGAGAAAGAGCATAGATAGTAATAATTCTGGTTAAAGGAGCTCTTCACCAAGAGAGAACTGGGAGCTCTGTAACTAACAAAACCCCAAATCCCAAGTTTCAAGAAATGGAAATATGGAGTGCTCTTCTGGTGATTCCTGGTTTTCTTCATTCCAGCAGGCAGAGGGGCTCAGACCAAAGACACACTGAGGGCAAAGCTCTTAGTGAGGGAACAAAGGAACAGAAGTCCCTCTCTTTCTCCAGACACACCCTCCTTCTCCCTCTCCTGCACAAAGGGGATGAGGATGGGGTGGGGGTCCCTTCTCCTTGGGCAGCTCCCTTCTCAATAAAGCACCTTGGACCAGCAGAATGTCAGCCTATAGAGCTACTGGCCTACTGGCCGAAGATCTCAGCTGACAAGACAAGGGAACTTTCAGAGTAAGAGAAGAAGTGGGACTCAGGGTGCAAGGTCTGCTCAGGGACGCCAGTGGGAAAGACACCAGTGCTCTGCATATTAACGTCCCTTGGAACACAAGCACAATCGCAGACACCTCTGCGAGGTTGGGCTTGCTGACCTCTGATAACATCAGATGAAACAAATATAGAGGTTTTACTGCATCGATGAGCAGAGACTGCAAGCCGTGTGCTCCAATACCTGTATATTCCTTCTTCCTTAATAGTAGATCTTGTGTCCCTTTTCATTTGCTGTGCAACAATTTACCACAAATTTAGCAGCTTTAAAACAATACACATTAACAAACTCATGGTTCTGCAGGTCAGAAGTCTGGCATGGCCCGGACAGTTCTCTGCCCAGGGCACCCCAAGGCTGAAAACAAGGTGTTGGCCCACCTGAGTGCTTATCTGCAGACTGGAGACAAATCCACTTTCAAACCCTGCTCTTCTGTCGTTGGCAGAATTCCTTGTGGTGGTAGGACTGGGATCATCCCTCCCTTGTGACTGTCAGTGGGGGAGGCATTCTCAACTTGTAGAAGGTCCCACATTCTTTTCCACACGGCCCCTCATATTCAAACCAGCATGTCAATTCACTCCCACATTTTAAATCTCTGGCATCCTGTATCTCCGACCTTTAGATCTAGACTTAAGGAATCTTATTACATCAGGCCCACCCAGATAACCTCCCCGTCATAAGGTGGACTATTTGGAGGCCTGCTATCATCACAGCAGTGGTCTCATCATACTCACAAAGTCCACCCCCACTCAAGGGCAAGATATTATGCAAGGTGAAGATCATTAAGGATATCTTAAGACTCAGCTACAGACCCCTATTATATTGGGGTTCTCTAGAGGAGCAGAACCAAAAGAACGTATAGATGAGAGGAGATTTATTAGGTTGGCTTATAAGATCAGTCACTGATAGTCCTGTTAGGGAACACACAGATGAGGATGGTGGGAACATGAGACTAAGAATAATGCTACAAAATAGGCCCACTGTGCTGATCCGCATGTGTTTTCTATTCCAAGAAGCAATTTACCTGCAACCCTGCCTGGCCTCAGTGGACAGGATATGTCACATTCCTCAACAAACTACCTGTTATCTGCAGGAGACCGAAAACATTGTTGGTAAGAGGAACCCAAGTTACCCAGATGGAGGAGACTTTTGTGACCAGATCCTGAAACTCTGGGAAATAAGGATAGTTCCTCCTGACCCTAACATCTGTAAGAACATATGGTTAAGAATACAATTAGAATCAGTTGGCATGGGCCAAGGTGACCCAGAGTTACTGTGACAGTAGGGACTTGAAAGTCTGATGTCACCACGCTGTCAGTGAAAAGTCAGGAGGTGGACTTGGGTGGGATTCTGGGATCCCCACTAAAACTGGAGGGCCAGAGAGTCACCTTGTCCCTCTCCTCTCTGAGAGGACCCACTCTCTCCCTTGAGTGGCCCTTTCGCCTTTTTCCCCTTTTCTTCAATAAACTCATTCCTGTTACTCTGAGCAACATGTCTGAAATCTTTCTGACTTGATCACAAGAATCCAGGCAGGAAGAGAAGGTCTTCACGCTGCCTCAGTTTCTCAGAAGTCCCAGTTCTGTAATGTTCCCACAGTGGCTGGTGAGCAGGGAAAACCAGTAACTGCTCAGTCCAAAAAGCTGGAAGCCTCAGAACAAGAGGGACCGATGAAGACTGAAGGCCTGGAAGCTCCCTGGAGAGGTGCTGGTGGGAGTCCACCTCCAAAGGCTGAAGAGCCTGGAGTCTGGTATCTCCAGAACAGGGCAGCAGCAAAACAACTGCTCCCACCGCCCTCAGTTCACTAACCCACAGCCCCATCTTCTTCTGGAACGTTCTCACAGACACATGCTAAAGTATGCTTGGCCACTTTCCTAGGCATCTCGCAAACCAGTCACATTGACAACCAGATTGACCATCACACCTTACACCTGCTTTTCAGTGGGACGTATGATTCTCCTATTAAAGACCACATTTCCCAGCCTCCCTCACAGGCACAGTCATGCAGCCAAGCATTTGCCAAAGAAATGTTGTCTGGCAGCGTCTGAGAAGCCTCTTTAAAACGCTGCTGGCATCCAGCATCCGTTCCCTTAGGTTCTGATTTCTTCTTGCTACCTGGAATGTGTTCGTTAATGGCTGAGCTTCTTGCAGAAACTTTAGACTATGAAATGGCAATGAGAACGAGAGTCTCAGGAGGATGGTAGGGCAGGAAGATAGAAAGAGCCTGGAATCCTGTCAGAGAGAGAGACTCAGTGGCAGTGCTGTGCAGTTTTTGGTTTTTGAGTTTTTGTCTTGTGGTACTGAGGCTTGAATGCAGCAGTGCTCTACACTGAGTTAAGTCCCCAGCCCCTTTAGTATTTTTATTTTGAGACAGAGTCTCACTGCTACAGAGCTGGGACCTCCTGAGAAACTGAGGCAGCACAAAGACACCAACCCCCTTCAAACCCTGATTCTTATGACCAAGTGGGAAAGATTTCAGACATGTTGCTCAGAGTAACAGGAATAGGTTTATTGAAGAAAAAGGGAAAGGGAACACTCTCAAGGGACAGAGTGGGTCCTCTCAGAGGAGAGGAACAGTATACATGCCTGCCCTCCAGTTTTACTGGGTATCCCAGAGAAGTTTGCAGAGTCCCACCCAAGTCCACCTCTTGGCCTTTGACTGACAACAGGGTGACATCCAATCTTCAAATCCCCATGACCATGACAACTCTAGGTCACCTTAGCCCATGCTGACTGGTTCTAATTGGAACCATAAATTCTTACAGATTTTGTGGTTAGGAGGAATTATCCTTATCTCTCTGAGTTTTGGGATTTGATCTATGAAAATTGCCCAAAAACTCTTCCCCTTAAGGGTAATTTTGGTTCCTCTTATCAACACTATTTTGGGCCTACATTCCCCCTGCAGATAACAGGTAGTTTGCTGACATTTCCTGTCTACTTAGGTCAGGCAGGGCTGCAGGTAAATTGCTTCTTGGAAAAGAAAATATGCGGGGGTCAGCACAATGGGCCCATTTTATAGAATTATTCCCTTAACCTCATGTTCCCACCTTTTGCATCTGTTCTTTAACATCGCTAAGTTGCTGAGGCTGGTCTTGAACCTGCAATCCTCCTGCCTCAGATACCTGTGAATCTGAGGTGTGTGCCACCATTCCTGGCCTGGTGTGGAGTTAAATGGTAAACAGTTGATTCTCTGATGGATCATTTCTATTGATTCGTGACATACTCCATCATGGCTAATTTCAAGCTACCAATATTATATTATTGAGCATAAAGTTGGGAAGGGAAGGGATGCCAACAACTGGTTTTAACAAATCAAAACAGGCCATCCCAGCACACCACTCTAGACTGCTTGCTCCCAAGCTTCTTTTTCATCACAGAAAATTAATTAACTTCTGTTTTGTTTTGTTTTGTTTTGTTCTTTTTTGGAACCAGGGATTGAACCCAGGGACGCTTAATCACTTAGCCACATCCACAGCTCTTTGCAGTTTTTATTTTGAGACAGTCTCATTAAGTTGCTTAAGGCCTCACTAAGTTGCTGAGACTGGCTTTGAACTGGTCATCCTCTTGCCTCAGCCTCCTGAGTCACTGGAATTACGGCATGCATTACTGCACTGGGAAAATTAACTTCCAGTTTACTTAAGGTATTGTTATTTTATGGTTTCTGTCACATGCAGACAAATCGAATTCTATGATAATTTTATTCAATACTGTCAACATTGAAATTTTCTTCACTTGGACTTTTCCATATCTTGAATGTGTTTGGATCTAGGTAGGGCAGTGGGTGTGTGGGATAAAGGTTTTGTTCTCCATAGTATTCATAGCAGCTGCCATTTCATTTCACTCTCCTGCCAGAAAGATTTACCCTGCTCTTTATAAGGAGAGTTGGATAACTTTACAAACCTCAGAAGAAAACAGAAGGGCAATTGTGCTGGAGAAACAATAAGCACCATGCTTTACAGCGACCCCTGGGCAGGCACTAAGATGGGAAATATTTTGAAGCAATGCAACAAATCTGGGAGTACGTGATATTAAACCCCACTTCACAAAGCTGCCTCTGAAAGTTGGTGAAGTTCAAGACCCCACAACAGAGCAGAAAAGACTTCAGAACAAATAAACATCAGCACTACAAAAAACACCTATTCACCTCTCTGAAAACTGAGCTGGGAGAACATGTAGGTCAAGTCTTTTTGGGTTTTAGTGACTCAGAATCTGCTGTAGCCAAGGGACTGGCCATGCACCCACCAGCCTGAAGGTTGTAGGAGTCAGAAACTGGCACCCCTATTCACAACGGTTTATATCAGGAGACTGGCTCCTCTGTTATAGGACAGCCTGCTGTCCAGACCTGCGCCCAGGGCCCACAGTCACACCAACAATCGGAGGGAACACAGAACGTTTTCATGTGCTGCTTCGGCTGTCCTCATCCCAGCATCCTTCCAAGTGAAATGCAGAAGCCCTCCTCCACTTCTTCCTGTACAAATTATTTTCAAGTAATGGCACTGACTACATGTGACCCACCTGTACTCCCCCATCAATCTCCGTCTGCAGCTGCATCAGGAAATGGGGGAAGGAAGGAAGTCATTAAATAACGTGCTGGATTTCCTTTGGGGGCCCCTTCTATGAGGTCATTACATCTACAGCCTAGGAACAGTGATCACAAGGAGTACGGCTATCGTGCATGGAGTGCCCAGTACAGGTGAGATCTTGGGGAAAGTGTTCACGGTTTCTCGGGTGATCTTCACGGAAACCAATAAGATAGCTCGCTCCACAGATGAGGAAACTGAGGTCCTGGGTGAAATCCAGGTCGCCAGCTCGTGAGAACGCCTGGTATTGCTTCCAGGCTGTCTGATGCTGGAGTTCTCAGAGGGCATCTTTGGTGTGTAGTGCTCAGGCACAGGACAAGGTGGACGCATCCAGGACTAGGTGAGGCAGGACTGGCTCATCCATGAGGCACAGGTGGCAGCATCCATGATACTTCTAGAGGCACTCAACTTTGTTTGAATTGTAACTCTTTTAAAATCAGAAGAAAACATGAGTATCATAATTAATAAATAATAATAAATGAACAGTAATGGCTTCAGAGTAGATTATATTTGTATACTAATAGAATCATTAAATCAGTTTTAGTATATTTTTTGTGACGGAATGGGGCCCACAAAAGTGAAAGGGACAAGGGCCCATAAACGTCACATGTGGTCAGCATTTTCATCTGTTTCAAGACATTTTGAAATTTTTCTTTAATTTCTCCATTGACCCATCGGTCACTGGAAATATATTGTTTAATTTCCATGCGTTTGTCCAATTTCCACTGTTCCTTTTGTCATTTGTAATTTTATCCCATTGTGAAAGACACCTTGTTTGGTTTTTTGTTTTGTTTTGTTTCGTTTGCTGTACTAGGGATTGAACACAGGGCCTTGTGCTTGCGAGGCAAGCACTGTATCAACTGAGCTACATCCCCAGCCTGCACACCTTGTTTTTAACTAAAAATTGAAAACAAAGTGTAACTAAAAGCACCATATTTACCTATCCTTTTCCTGTAGACTTGTAGCTTTCTTTGGTTCTGTCATTTTTGTTTTGGTACTGGGAATTGAACCCGGGGGCACTTTGCCACTGATCTTCATCCCCAGCCGGTCCCCTTTTTTAAATTTTGAGATGGTTTCACTAAAGTTGGTGGGGGTCTCACTAAGATGCTGAGGCTGGACTTGAGCTTGTGATCCTCTGCCTCAGCCTCCCAAATTGCTGAGATTACAGGCACGGATCACTGTGCTTAACTAGACTTATAATTATTAAAAGAAACTACATTATGGTGAAGTGGAAAAGTATGTAAATCCAAGTCAACCTCAGTTCGTGCAATGTGCCCCTTCTTGATAAATGATACTCGTAGAAAAAAGCAAAATTAATAGGGGTTTGAAAGATTATGTTTGAATTGTGTCTCGCCCTGAACAAAAATGTTGAATATTCCAAGTATTTTGGAAATAGGGTTGTTGCAAATACAACTAGTAAAGTTAAAATGAGATCATACTCCAAGGTGGGCTTTTAATCCAGTAACTTGTGTCCTTGTGAGAAGATGGCCATGCTACAGTGGAGACAGAGAGAATGCTGTGTGGTGACAAAACAGAGTTTTACTCAGCTACATGTCATGGAAGGCCTGATTGCTGGGAGACCACCAGAAGCTAGGGAGAGAGATAAGGAAGGGTTCCCTGCAGCTTGCAGATGGAGTATGACCTCGACAACACCTTGATTTTGGAATTTTAGTCTCCAGAACTAAGACAAAAAATTTCTGTTGTTTTAAGCCACCAGGTGTGTGGTCCTTTGTTAAAGCAGCCCTGTAACTTGACTTTCCAATGGACATAGCTTCAATTGCAGAAATACTGGCAAAAGAAGACCGGCAGGCAAACAGTTACATACACACACCTTAGATTTTGTGAGAAGTCACCCCCAGCCACAAGCCACTTATTTTACAGTGCCTCTTTCTAGATCTCTTTCTTCTAATTTCTTGTCCTTCCAACCAACAACACCTGGACATTAATCAGGGTTGAAAGTGACATGAGAGAAGTTAACTCTAATCCCCAAATTTCCTTTCCTTTCAAGAAACACTTCGAAGGCTCTAAGGAGAATCAGACAGCAGGCCAGAAACTAGCGCTGTCAGAATACACTTCCTGGAAACAATTACCTGATTTTTCTACGTCTCTCTCTCTCTGTGGCATTCAAATTCTGGTATCTGTATATTTGTGACATTCAATTCAGATTTTAGGAGGAAAGTGGTCTATAAGTGATAATAGCTGGGCACAGTGGGGCACACCTGTAATTCAATCTACCTGGGAGGCTGAGGCAGGAGGATCACAAGTTTGGGATCAGACTCAGCAATTTACTGAGATCCAGTCTCAAAATTTAAAAATAAAAAAGGACTGCAAATAAAGCTCAGTAGGAGAGTGCCCCTGGATTCAGTTCTCAGTACTGAAAAAAAAAAAAAAAAAAAAAAAAAGGTTAATAACATCACTCTTCTCCTAATTTTAATTCTTGTTTTAAAAAAGTTCCTTTTTGTTGTAGGTGGACACAATACCTCTATTTTATTTTTATGTGGTGCTGAGGATTGAACCCAAGACCTCACACATGCTAGGTGAGCACTCTACCACTGAGCCACAGCCCCAGCCCCTAATACTAAATCTGAGATGGAGCCCAACTCCCATTTACCTACAGATTTGTGGTCAAGTTTCCAGGCAGAAGCAGAAATTTCTCCCACTTGCTTATGGGTTACGTGCATTGACAGAAAAGTATACTATTTGCCTAATAAAAGCTGTTCATTAAGAAAACACTTTATCATTTCCTATAAGGAAATTTTAGGGTTAGATAAACCCCAAACCCTATATTTCTTTTTAGAAAACTCCAGGAGTCTTCAAAATCTTCCAAATTAAATAGATAAGGGAACTTGGGTATAGTGTTTGCTGAGTGTGTGCAAGGCCCTGGGTTCAATCCTAGCACCACATACAATATGCAACAAATACATTAAGAATCTGATGTATGTAAGAATCTGGTAAATGCCCTGACTCAGAGTGATAAAGATAAATAAAAACGCTTTCTCTTTCATCAAGGAAACTGCAGCGTAGAACAGGAATAAGACAAGCATTTAAGACCTGTTCTGTAAGACAATCATTTGTGCTAAGATACAGCTTAGCTGTCTCCAGGAACAAGTATTTTCATAATACTTATCTTCCATAACACTACAAACTAACTAATTAGCTTCCCTACCAAAACTATTCTTGAAGACTAGCTTTGAGACTCTTTGTTCTGTGCCCTCAATGTCCTGTGCCCAAAGTCCTTATATAATAAACACTGTCTGGTCTTAAGACCTACTCTAAAATCACCCAACCCAGGCCCAAAGAACTGACTTCTCCCTGCTGAGACATTACTAAGCCCTTTTCAGGGGTTGTCCTCCATCTGTAGTCAGCATCATAAACAGCTTTGCTTGATCCTCTGGTCATTCAGTTGATCTTTGGAGCATTAACAGTCAACACCCATTTCTTCTGCTAAGTGAGACCCATGTTATCTGAGAGGAATTCATTTCATATGGCTGAGCTGATTTTCCTCCTCTATCCCCCTGGCCACAGCACTTACCTCAGGGGATGGACTCCTGACCTGGGCTAGTTCAAGTCAAGTCTAAATAAAGGGTTTAGTACTTGAGATGGGATGTTTCAGATATCCAAAGCTGAAATATGGAAGGAAATAGATCAGGGTTAGGGATGGGCTAGGTAGGATTCTCTCATTCCTATCCTCAAGTATTAAGCAAAGCAAATGATTATGATGCTGTATTTTGGGATTCAGACCACTTAAGAGAAGTGACAGGAATATGCCAGGATCTTAGAATTTGTTGCCTACCTCTTTTTTGATTAATTAATTTATGTGGTACTAGAGATTTAATTCAAGGGTACACTCCACAACCAAGCTACATCTCCAGCCCCTTTTGCATTTTTATTTTGAGACAGAGTCTCACTAAGTTGTCAAGGCTGGTCTCAAACTTGTGATCCTTCTGCCTCTGCCTCCCAAGTTCCTGGGAATACAGACTGCTACCTACCTCTGAATGGCTTCAATAAGATATTTTAAGGAAGGTGAAGATTTCCAGCCAAGCTGGCCCACTTGAAGATATAAAGGAACAGCCAAAAAGCTTTGTGAACAGTAACAGCTCATGGTCACTGTGTGTTGGCAATGTGCCAGATGCCATTCCATGAGTTAACGTGACAGCATCCCCTGGGATGCAGCGGGCAAGGGGAGACACAACTGCTTTCCCAAAACTGAGAGAAACTGGTACCATCCAGCTAAGGTACAGGTAGGGGCAGGAAGCCTGTGACTAATCACAAAGTAGCTCGAAGTTCAAGAAAGTGTGCTCCACTAAATCTGGGCCTTTAACCCACAGAATTGTTAGCCGTCAGACCTACCAGCATCGAGCTGGGGTTTTAAAGGGGTTTGATTGACAAGGCAATGTCGATGACCAGCAACAGGACACTGGGATCCCTTGTCCTCTACAGAGATTGTCAGGCTTCCCTCCAAGCACCTCCTGGAACCACGCCAACAGGAAGAGGGCTACACCAGGTACAGAGCAGAACCATGGGCTCCCAGACTGGATGACCCAGAAGCCCAATGCTCCACTGGGGCAGGGAGCCTTATTAGCCCTGGGCTGCAAAGAAAAACAAAGATTTTTTTGGTTTCTTTGCATTACTAGTACCCAGGACCGCCTCACACATGCTAGGCAAGTGCTCTTCCCCTGAATTACATCCACAGTCCTTTTTCTTTGCAACAGGATTTGCCCAGGCTGGCCTTGAACTTACTGTTCTCTGCCTCAGCCTCCCGGATTTGAGGAGTGCATCGCCACACCCTGCTCAAAAATGTGTACTTCGAACCAATGACTGCTGTAAGTAATTTTCCCTTCTCTCTTTTACAAGTGCAATTTTTAATCTGCAATGCCTCCGTTTCCTCAACTGTAAGGGATAACACTGACATTTAACACCTGGGAATGATGTGAAGCTCAGAGGACGAGAGCTCCTGATGCAGAATAAGAGTTCGATTAGTGTTGGTCATTGTTCTCTTGTCAGTCATCCTCCTTCTCCTCTACCATTGTGTGGTGGGTGTAGGGAAATGGTTTAATTTATTTATTGGCTGTCAGAACCGGAGTGGTCACCCATGGATTTAGGTGGATGGACATCCTCTGGGCTTGGGATCCGTGAGCCATGTATCACCTTTGGATGCAGTTCCTGGCAAAGATCACTTCCCTTGGGGAGAAGGGTAGCTATGTCTTTTGACTTTTTTAGGGGTTAGTAGTGGAATTTAAATGGGATCCTTGTTGAAGTATACATAAGGGCATATGTGTTGGGCAACCAAAGGCTGGAAAGAAATGAACCAATTACAGAACAGCATCTGTCTGACAACTCTTTTTGTGACTTTGTCCTCCACACCCCCTTCCCAGTCTCATAACCAGAGCCAGAGCCAATGTGATGCAAAGGCAAGGAGCTGGGTTTTGACTTTTAAGTGAGGTGATTAAAAGGGAAGTGGAAAAGGTTTCAAAACAGGGAGGCATAGGTCACGACAGGACATAATTGCTAAATTGTGGGATTTAGACTTTGCCCTTTTATCCAGAATGCTAAAGACTCAGAGAGTATGTGATAAGGCTAAGGAAGGACCCAGGGATGCTCAGGATTCCCAGCACATCTACACCTCAGAGATCCCTCTCTTCCAAAGCCTCACTGGTAGGGTACCCCTACCCAGTTTGGCTCCAACAGGACTGACACCCCCTGACCTCCTCACAAGTGTCAGTCCCTCATCCCCTGGGACACCCCTCTTCCCTCCAGGATCTAACATAACCCTATGCAGCTGGTGCACAGAACCTAATAGACAACAGACATTGATTCAGAACTATTTTATTTGAAGAAATTTTCTTCTATAGTTCTAGTTCTAAACAAAATGCTGTCACTGAGAGTGCTTCGCAGGCATTGCATTCAAATGAATCATATGATAATGTTTACACTCTCAAGCCACACTTGAAATTAAAGACTCAATACAACCTTTTAAAAAAAATATCAGTCAAAACATAACTATTCATCCTACAGATTATCATTTTCCCTAAAATGACTACTGGATAGGAAAACATTATAGGGATGACCCAAGTGCCCCATTCTGAAATTTTTTTTTAAATGACACCATAATGCAAATCACATTTTCCTTTCACCAGTAATAAACCTTGGCAACCATTTGAGAAAGCACCAGCCAACCCTACAAAAGTGATTTCGGTACCTTTTGCTCTTCAAAACCGACACTCCTTTGTGATTCATGTTTCCTACGGAATGGATAAGAACAGCAAGTAGGGAGCAGCAGGTGTGCCCTGCGGAGTTGCATGTTGTGTCCCTCAGTTAACACAAAGGTGGAAGAAACACTCTTCAGTGAATGGAACACATGGATGGAAAGCTACCGTTTGATAATCAGCACAAAGGAAAATCAGCTGATTTTAGTAGTGTCTGAGTGAATCTTTATTAACACTTTCACGGAAGCATCTTGAGGCCATAGCTATACACACACAGGCACAGAGTGGCCTCTCTTCCCTCCTTCTTTGATCAGATCAAGCTGCCAAGTCCTCTGCTGCAAAGGCTGTGATGCTTAGTTAATATTTCCAAATTGAGCAGATTACATGTGATTTTAACTTTTCACAAAAATGAAGTTCAGAGACAAAAAAGTAGTGAAAAAATAAAAAACATACGTTAAAAAAACTAAACCACAGGATGTGATGTTCGAATTTAAAGAAAAACTGGTTCATAATGATGATAATTGATTCATGAAGCAAAGACAGACTGGACCAAGATGAAGAGGCTGCCAGCCCAGAGCCCAACAAGCCCCACAGAAGCCAACACCTTTGAGAAGAAAGCGCTGGATTAGACAATCAGAGCAAACATTTTACAAGGCTGTGAGCTCTTCAAGGTCAGGGAACGTGGCTTATTATGCATGTGTTCCTGGTTCTTAGCATTGTCTTTCACCGATAAGACTCTTAAGCATTTCTGGTAACCAGGGAATGGAGCGGAATCAGCTTACTGCTCTCTAAGTCATTTCAGGAGGTTCCTACTCACAGACTCTCCTGTGTCTAAGGCAGGGATGGAAAATAGGGAGGGAGTGCCACAATTCTTCATAATGTCACCTTGAAAGAACAGTGGCACAGATGCCATACACTCCCTGCTGCTGGTCTAGGAAAAAGGCATCAACACTCACCCCTTTTCCCTTCATGAGGCTGCCTCCTGAGTGGTCTGCATAAGCCACTCTTCACTGAATGCTGGTTGGTAAGGAAAACCAAGGCTTTTCTCCTCAATTTACCTGTTGGCCAAATAGCGTTCATAACTTTACCTGGACATCTGAAAGCACTGCACCCTTGATGTTCAATAAGCAATTGTTCATTGAAAGAAGACATTTACTTCATTCCTCCTTTTGTAGAGAAAAGAGTTTTGTCTATCTCAGGATAACTTTAATTAATATCTAAGGCATTTGGAATTACTTGGGATCTTGGCTTTAAAAAAAAAAAAGATGGCAGAGTTAAGTTCTCTTTGGTTTTCATGCTCAAGTTAGGTCTTGCTTGTTTCCTAATGATATCCATCATGAGGTCTTCTCAGTACCTCGTTATTATGACAACCAATACTGTCAAAAATAATTAACTCTTACACATTCATCAAAAAACCTTCTAAATGAGGCTAAGGGGAGAGGCCTCTGAAACTAAGGGTTTTGAAAGTCAAATCAGAAGGAATGACAGGAAGAAACAACAAACCCTTTCTCCCAACCCAGCCAGGTCCCACTCTCCTCCATCAGACCATCCTGTGCTCTGGCCAAGCAGCTTCCACCTGGGTCCTCCCAGTCACTTCCCTCCCCAGAGAGTAAGTCAGCACCCACCCCTCAGAAGCATCTGGGGGCAGGTGGAGTGAGAAAAAAGGAAAAAGCATTTAGAGGAGACTGGGAAGAAAATAGATGTTATCAAATAGTCAAGGATAGTGCTGAGGGATGAGGGGAGATTTTCATGGGAACAATGCCTTCATCATAGTCTTTAATACTGGCACCAACTAGAGAACAGAGCTAAATAAAAACTACCCTTGAAATGTCAACACCGATGATGTACACAGCAGGATGATGTCATAAATAAAAGCCACAGATCTGTTCCTATTACACATTCTCCCTTTCACTGCTGGCAGCTGAAAATAACAAAATCTTGTTAGGAGTCTGTGTATCTTAGAGCTAAAATATGCAAGCATACACACACACACACACACACACACACACACACACACACACACATCAGGCTTATAAAAGAGCTTTGTGGATCAGAGTATACCTTTACTTGGTCCAAGAATCTAATTGTCAGCATTAGGAAAACAGACCCAAAGAATGCAATCAGGAAGAGAATTAACTGGTTGGCAGGAATAATACTGTGCTTTATGTGATTATTTACAAATTAATCTCTAGTCATTTGTCCTGTACTAAATCCACTGGCTAGTCTTTTGAATACATAAGACTTTAAAAAGTTAAACTCTGTAGCAACAAAAATAAATTCGACTTTAAAAGATACATAATGAAAATACAGGTCACTGGAAATTCAATTCTACAAATGAATATAACTTAAAATGAATCTGTTCTTTAAGTATCATTCCTCGAATGATTTCAATTCAGTGTTGTTTAGAAAAAAAAAAGCTTAGTATTTGAAAATCAAGGGTTGGGGATATAGCTCAGTTGGTAGAGTGCTTACAAGACCCTGGGTTCAATCCCCTGTACCGCACACACTCACATAAAAATCAATGGATATGGCTTAAAAACCCTTAAACAGTGCTATAAGTCGACTACTGATAGAATTATTTGGTGACAAGATACAAAGATAGATCTACTTGCCCCAAATAAAGGCTTAATCATTTTTGCCTAATAGAAGGGTACCTGAAAAGTCATGCAAATAGAACTTTTGTAACCAGATACTTGAGGCCATGGTTGTAAAGAAACCCTGTAGTGACTCCTTCAATAAACTGAAGAACTCTGGAGTGACTGCTGCACTTACCACATCTGCACAGTGAATGGCACGCTGGAGGCACACAGTGTTTGGGAACACAGGAATCCACTGTGAGGGTCTCTTCTACGGGGCTTTCTTAAGAGAGGCACGCTGTGACTGCAGTGGTGGTTCTACCTGCCACTAATGCAGAAAGATGGACTCTGGCTTGCAGTTTTACTGATTCCATTACAAAATACCAGATAACCTCAGAAAATGTTTTTCAATCGAATTAACATTTCCATAAGTATGGGTATAGAGTTTTCTGTTTGTTGTTAAGTGCTAGGGATTAAACCCGCCCTCACGGATGTATGGTTAGGCATGCACTCTACCATACTGTGCCCGAGTACATATTTTTAAAGGAATGCTCATCTATGATTGGCAGAAGTTTTAATTCATTGTTAACAGACTTAACGAAAATGCAGGAACTGTTCACTGTTATTGCCGTGTGAGTCACCTGGGTTTACAACGAAGTCAAACATCTTACTTAATTTCAGAAAGACCACCAGAGGTGGTCAAGGGTGATGGCACACGCCTGCAATCCCAGTGACTTGGGAGCCTGAGACAAGAGGATGGCAAGTTTGAGGCCAGCCTGGGCAACTCAGCAAGACCCTGTCTCAAAATTTTTAAAAATGGCAGGGAGGGGGACATGGGGGGGACATAACTCAGGGTAAAACACCCTTGGGTTCTATCCCTATTACCAGGGGGTGAAAAACCCCACCGGAGGCTATTCCTCTTCTGTAAGAATTCTTCCTCTCTTTACAGCACATGTTTCACAGCTACCATCACCTTAATCCTCAAAAGCAAACTGTGAATTACAAGGCTTAGAAAGTATCCTGATTTAAACATGATAAAGTTATCTTTTCAATCTTAAAAACTAAGTCAAATACATTCAATAAAAGGAATTCTTAAAGGCAGTTGTTTTTCTTATTTGGTATTTCCTTCCCTTCCTATACAAGACTCAATTTTAAAAATATATGTTTATAGCCATCCTTTTAAACAATATACCCTGTCTTTTAAACAACATAGTATGCCCAGAAATGCAATTTATGTGATCCATATAGATCTGTGATCTGCCACATAGGAAGTAAAGAGGTTTTATCAATCTATTTATTTGTTATTCATAATTAAAAAAAAAAAAAAAAAGACTAGAAAACTGAGAATGTTTTTAATGAGTTTTGGGTAGACTGCTTGCAAGGATTCACTCTAAGGATCCATCATTGCAGGTTTCCTGAAAAGTAGTGTGCAAATAAAATACATGAACATAGGACCCTATTTTAAACACATTGGAAGTACCTGTGGGTAAGACGGGGTGGACAGGGAGAATGACAATGTTAACATGAATGTCTGTCAAGTAAAGTGATAACAAAAAAAAAAGACTCCTACTTAAGATACTACTGATATTTAAAGTGACCTAAATAAAACAGATTTTAAAATCATCTTTACCATTCACGTTGATCACTGACTTTGGCCCTTTACCAAGCAGACCCAACGAATCCACTTTTTAATGCTAAGTTTCAGTCATTGGCCCGAGTGTTGTGTTTGGATGAAAACGTTATCATGGATTTGCTCCCCTAATTTAAAAATCAATAATTTAAAAAATAATAAAGTTGGTCTCTTTTTCCACAAGTTTTCAAGTAATTAGTTCAAGTAAGCTTATTTACAGCTGCTACTGGTATATATGTGACTTATTTTAACCCACATTTTTTTCCCTTTAGAAATCAGTCTCCCTTGAAATGGGATACCACCTTTTCTTGTTTTTGTTTTTTTCCTTTTTTGGTCTTGAACCAGGTTTGTTTTAAATACTAAGTCAATTCAGTCATGTTTCTGCTTTATTGGGCAGATAAAGAGAAGAAACCAGCAAGTTATGTCCAAAGGCTGGGAAACGCCGAAATGCTTCCCAGCTGTCTGAAAAGATGTTGTACTTGAGGAAAACTCGGTGCTCCAAGCTGGTGGACAGGGTCACGTCCCTGCTCATGATGTAGATGCCGTCGTTGTGGAGAGCGCAAGTCAAGTTAAGCCCGGATTTGGATGTGTTCTCCTTGAGGTAGAGCCACTGCCGGGTGACAGTGTTGTAGGACTGCACAGTGAGCATGTCCTCGCTCTGGCTGCTCCTCCGGTTGGGCCCCAGTTCGTGGAGACACCCCCCCACAATGTAGATGGTCTCCTCCACAGACACCATCTGTTGCTTGCGAATGTGGACGTCACATGTTTCAAAGAGTGTCCAGATGTCTGAAGAGGGGCAGTACTGCAAAATGTTCATGTTTCGGTCTGAAACAGAAAGAAGCAAATGATGACAGCCACCAGCAACACCATGGACTGCCCAGGCCATACATAAATGTCTTCCTCCGTGTGCATGATTCCGTCACAAGGAGGAAAAACCCTTTCAGGAAAACAGGTTAGAGAAAGAGTTTTCCAAATGGCTGGGAAAAGATACATTTGGACTCATTCCCATCTACCTCCTGGAAATTCAATTCTACAATGAATATAACTTAAAATAAATGTATTCTTTAAGTATCATTCCTGGGAGATTGCAGTTCAGAGTTATTTAGGGGAAAAAAAAAAAGGCTTGGTATTTGAAAATCAATGGGTATGGCTTAGAAACCCTTAAACAGTGTTTTAAGTAGACTACTGGTAGAATTATTTGGTGAAAATAATTCAGAAAATATTTCAGAAAAATAGATTCATGCATTTATCTTCCTTGGGAGAGTAGTCTTGGAATCAGCCAGAGAAATGAGCAACTTTGATTTAAACACAGTCCCTCCTCACTGGTACCCTCACACCTTTGAACTACCAGGTCCAGTCAGTGCAGGGGAATCAAACCCAGGGCCTTACACCTAGGCAAGTGCTCTATCATTGAGCTGCATCCCCAGCCCTGAAGATCCTATTCTGGACAGCTGACCCTAAGAACACAAGTGGTAGCTCAGCAGTATCTTCAAGGACTGCCTAGAGCAAAGGACACAAAGTTACAAGTCAGGAGAAATGTAAGAAAGTCTCACCTCTGCCTTCTAACAAGCTACAGACTCACCTGGCTATTCTGTTTTCCAATTGTAACACAGGAGAAAAACTAAAAAAGGCCTACCCTCCCTGCCCACTTCTAATGGGATGGTTAGTTGTATGAATGAAATTATACTTGAAAGGCCTCTCTGGTATTATTTTTAATTAATAGTTATTTTCTTTAGGGAAAAATGTTGCTTCCTCTCCCTTTGAAAAGTGCCTGTGAAATTTAGAATATCTAGTTTTTCTTTTCTTGGTACTGGGGATTAAACCTAGGGGCACTCCACCACTGACCTACATTCCCAGCTAGCTAGCTAGCTTATTTATTTTTGCAGTGCTAGGAATTAAACCCAGGGCCTTATGGATGCTAGGCAAGTGCTGTACCTTTGAGCTGCATCCCCCGTCCCTCATCTTATTTTTGGAGACACAGTCTCACTCAATTACCCAGGCTGGCCCTTAACTTGCAAACCTGGGATTATAGGTGTGCACCAGGCCCAGCTTTTCTTTTCTTTTTTTTAAATCGTTTTTTTTTTTTTTTCTTTTCTCCTCTAGGAAAGAATAAGTGTAATATTTCAGCCTCAGAGGAAAGAGTATTCTGAATTATCAGAAAGAATGAACTTTTTCTTTGTTGTTAAACAAAAAACAAAAACTCGGAGTGGAGAGGGTAGATCAACTTGGGTACTGGTTCACTATTAAAGCATACAGCATTTCAATTGCTGTAGAAGCTGGTCAGAGAAGACAGCTCATTTTCTCAAGGGTTTGCCTCTTCCTTCAGCCCTTGCTCTCACAGCCACATCTGGTACAGTCAAAGAGCCTCCCAGGAGGGCATGCAGAGAGACCATGTCCTACATGGGCAACTCTATACTACAGAAATTCCAGAATTATTACAGCTTCAGGAAACTACCCCGATTAATACCTTTACTTATTTCATTTTACGGTAGCCCTTGTGGCAAAACCCTTTTAGAAGAGGGTCTGAGGGAGTTTGGTTACTCATCTGCTAAAAAGTACTCCTGACTTAGTAACCCGACTCTCCACTAAAGGAATAAAGGACTTATTCTAGTGACAGTTCCACCGATTTCTCAGTTCCAGGAATAAAGGTCTTTCCAGGTCTTCTGTAAAAGTTTTGTCCTCACTCAGCATACTCAGACTTTGCTAAGGTGATCTGAGTGGGTGGGATAATCCTTTAGTTTTTACTTTTAAACTTGATTTTGAAATTTCATAAATTATCTTTCCTCTGTGGTTGCTATGACTTTCTATTGAATTCTCATTTCTTTAGTGCTTGCCAAAGAATTAAAAATCAAATAGCTATTTTAAAGTCATGAATGATTATTTACTGAATTTTAAAAGTCTCACCTAACTTAAGTAGTAGACAGGCTAAGAAGCCAGCTTTAAGTTCTGATATATATATATTTTTTCCATAACAATTGGGATGACTGAACTACAGGGAATTATTATGAAGTGCTGGGAAAGCCCAAACAGAGGAGGAGGAGGAGGGCTTTGGAGTCCAAGTAACTTCCCTCTCAGCTTAAAAAACACATTTTCAAGCCTTACATAAATACCCATCCACCCACATCAGCTAACCCTCACATCATGGTCTTTGGCACTGGGAATCCAGGACAGAAATCAAGGTGGGTGGTCCAAGTGAAGAAGGCTCACTAGCAGAGGCTTGTGAAGCTACCAAACACACAAGAAGGGTTTTCCTTCTAAAGGACATTTGCTCAGCCAAGGTCATGGAAAAGCTAGGAAATCTACCAGCAGAGTACTCTTCAAGCAACCGTGCTGCCTGTCAGTACCCAGCAGTTCCCGGTACCCAGTAGCTCCCGGTGAGAAGAGAAGCCGAGGAGCATCAGGCCACAGATGCGTTTCACATTGCTCAATCTAGGGAGGAATCAGAATTCTTAGAAATGCTCATAGGTAAATAATGTGGCTGTTTACTCTCCTAAGAGAAAAGAGAGACAGAGACAGGAGTTTGGGGTTGGGGAGGCCATGGCTATCTGAGCATAGAAAGTTGATCACTGAAACCTAAAAGCCAATGTTGAGGGTAAAAGAAGTATCTGCTAAATCTCATATTTTTTCAATTATTTGCAAAGAAAAAACTGGCAATCACTTTCAGCAGATGGTCACTAAAGAGGAAATAGCTTCACAAGTGATGACAACATGGAGTGAAGAGAAAGGGGGGTGAAGCTGGGGATGCATCGTAGTGGTAGAACGCTTACCGAGCTTGCAGGAGGCCCTGGGTTCAACACCAGCAGAGCAAAGCAACAACAAAGGCTTACTGCTTCCAATGCACGCCATTGCCACTGCCTCTCCTTAAGTGTGTGAATACACATACCACATGTAGTAGGTTGAATGGTGGCCCCCAAATGATATATCTACCCACTAATCCTCAGAACCTGGGAGTATGTCCTTACTTGGAAAAAAAAGATCTTTGCAGATACAATTAAGTAACTTAAAATCATTCTGGATTACCCAGGTGGACCTTAAATCCAATAACTGCCCTTATAATAAAAAAGAAGACACACACAGATAACAAGCCCATGTGAAAATGTAGGCATTATGTGGCCACTAGCCAAGGAATAACAAAAGCGGAAAAAGAAAGGAAGAATTCTCCCCTAGAGTCATCGGAAGGAACAGGATCCTGCTGACACCCTGATTCTGCCTTCTGGTCTCCAGAACTGTGAAGAAATACATTTCTGTTGTTCTAGGCTCTCAAGTTTGTGCTAATTTGTTACAGCAGTCACAGGAAACTAACATTCAGCCCACCATCCTCCACACTGAATCAACGTTTTAGTAGTATGCTAGGAAGTGTTAATCAAAATATTCTGTCACCAAAAAAAAAAAAAAAAGTTAATCAAATGCTCAAAAAATCCTTGGCATTTAATTTCTCCCTCTAATATAAATCCCCCAAACAAGACATTTGGATGTGGTAAAAGAATTTTTATGTACCATAGTATCACAAGGATTTCTGTCCTTTATGAAGTTGCATATGGCTGCTTGTGGCCTAACAGGACCTTTTCATGCTTGTGATTAGCTTGAGTTAGAGAGCTCTGTTCTACCATAGGTTATTTCACTACATCAAATATAATGATAACTACTCGATCATGGCTAAAAGTCCTGTGTCCAGTTATACCTTCCTGTAAGTTTTGGAGTGTATACAAATAGATCAAATACAGAGAGAAATTTCCTTGGCCAAGAGATAATGTGGAGACAACTGCTTTAAGGAAGGTGGGTGGGCAAAGAGGTAACTGTTACCTGGGATGCTCCCTACCACGACAGCAGTGTAAAATCTGCTGGAAACATGTTTTATTTTCAAATTACTAATTATAAAATGACCTCCAAACCAAAGTAAAAATGGGGCTGGGGGTGCAGCTCAGTGGCACAGCACTGACCTACCACGTGCAAGGTCGTCAATTCAATTCCCAGTGCAAAAAATAAAAAAAGAAAAGAAAAGAAAAAAGAAAAATAAGAGAAAAAGAAAGAGGAGGAAGAGGAGGCAGGAAAGAGGAAAAATATATATATATATTGAACAGATTGAACAGTTTCAACAACAAAGGGATTCCCAAGAGTCAGGCGTGGTGGTGAATCCCTGTAGTCCTAGCTACTTAGGAGGCTGAGGTGGGAGGATCACTTGAGCCCAGGAGTTTGATACTAGCCTGAGCAATATAATGAGATCCAGTTCCAAAAAATGAAAAACACACATATACAGTTTAATAGCACAACCACCTCTTACTGATCAAGAAAGAATTCTCTAGTATTGATGCACCCCCATGACCAATGTGAACAATGATACAGAGCTGGGCTCTGGAACCCATACCTGATGTGCTTGTGCTCATGAAAGGAGCAAATGAAAGCACAGATCTGCAAGAAGGTGGCAGCAACTCAGTGCTGGGTGGGTGGACTGGGTGTGTTTGGCAGAAGGATGCTCAGTTAAAGCACCCTTGCAAAGACCTTCCCACCCAGAGAACAGTTGAGACCTAAGCCACCTCCACAAACCAGGTCCAGTCAGGTCACAGCTGACCACAAGGCTGGGTTTCCAGGAGCACAAAGAAAATATAATTTCTTCATAGTTCCCCTTACCCCATTGGACTTCCATGCTCACAGAAGGTCATCAGAGGTCCCTCCTGTCTAAACCACCCCTGCCATAAGGATTCTCTTTCCTTCAGATGTGTTAATATATAGTGTACAATGAATAAAATCATACTTGGCACTCCAAAGTTTCCTCTGGCACCCTCCTACCCTCTCCCGGCTACTGAAGCTTACACACAAAACCCTTCACTTACCTCTGGTGGTATATCCTCCAATGACATAAATTTTTCCCTTACACTCACACGCAGAGAACTCAGCCAGAGGATTTGGTAAGGGTGCCACAAAATTCCACGCATCCTGCTCAGGATTGTAACACTCAACATTAGAAACAGCCTGCCCACCGATGGCATAGAGTTTTGAATTAACAGCCACGAGTTTGAAGTTAGACCTGAAAAAGAGACAGAAGGGCCCATAAAGTCAGTTCTTCTGATCATGAAGTACAACGGTGGTGTGAACAGCTAAAGCAGAGTGTGGAAGCTGCTGGCCAGCTACAGAAAATTAGCTCTCCAAACTGGGGGCCATTCTGCCTGAGGACAGAGAAATGAGATGACTTCTTGTGTTTTACTCGTCCCTCAGATTCCAATCGGATGGCACTTTGTTCCAGCACTAGCAATTGAAGGCAAGCAGTGCAATATAACAAGTACTAATCTGGCTCAGCTTTAGGCCAGGAACTGAAGACACTTTATACACTGAAACAGATGATGCTCTAGGTCTACAGGTTTTACATCCATGGATTGAAAATATTTGGGGGGGAAAAAACTGCATTTGTACTAAACACATAGACTTCGTTTTCCTTGTCATTATTCCCTGAAAATGCACAACTATTTGCATAGTGTTTACATTGTATTAGGTATCATAAGTCATCAAGACTTGGTTTAAAGTATACAGGAAGATGTGCACGGGTTATATGCAGATATTGTGTCATTTTATATTAGGGACTTGAGCATCTACAGATTTTGGTATTTGACAGGGGTCCTGGAACTAATTTCCCATGGATGCTGGGAGATGACTATGCTTTTTTCCCAGGGCAGGAGTAAATGATAAAGGAGAAAAGCACCCACCCACCCCCTTGTCTTTCTCCCCTCAGAATAGTTATGTATTCTTCCTCCTGAGGGGGATGGCTCTATTGTAGGTAGATATGGGTGATGCCTACACAGATAGGCAGAGGCAAAGGTGGCTGGGGAGACCCCTTTACCACGAACATACTTGCTCAGTTTACTGGCCCACCTCCTCTACCACAGGGCATCTTATATATTGCTTCATAACATACAAATGAGGAGATGTACACACTGTGCTGATTAAAAATACTATGATCCAGTATTTTTTAGTATATTTATAAAAGTTAACAAATATATCAAAAAATGTGCCTTTATCATAATATTAAAAGAAAAAATAAGCCAGGCACAGTAGCACACGCCTGTAACCCCAGCAGCTCGAGGCTGAGACAGGAGGATAGCGAGTTCAAAGCCAGCCTCAGCAAAAGCGAGGCACTAAACAACTCAGTGAGACCATGTCTCTAAATAAAATACAAAATAGGACTGGGCTCAGTGGCAGAGTGCCCCTGAGTTCAATGCCCGGTATCCACCCTCAACCCCCCCCCCGAAAAAAAAGAAAAAAAAATAAACCGGTTTCAAGCTTCATATCCCACACTATACTCATAAGACTTAGACACTAGATAAATCTCATGACTTTTGAGTTGAAAAGTAAGATCAAATTAATTTGTTTCAATGTGCATATGGGGACTCATTAGTCCTCTGAAAGTCAGGAAGGATAGACATATGGGAGTGCTGAGTCAGTCAGCTGTGATGTGTGCACCGGTCACAAGTTCACAAGACTCTGAACAGGAACATGAAGCAACCAGAAAGGACCTGAGCCTAGTTTAAGCCCCAGCTCTGCTGACAGCCACCTAACTGAGCTTTGCCCAACCACTTCACATCCTCATCTCTAACGTGGGGATGATTTCCATCACAAGGCGGTCACAATGATTAAAACAAACAGTTTATCAGAAAGTAAGTACTGAGAGAGGGCTGGGGAGATAGCCCATAGAGTGACTCACAATGCATGAGGCCCTGGGTTCAATCCCCAGCACAGAAAAAATAAATAAATAAAAAGTACTGAGAGAAGACACTGTCATTTTACATTTTTAGTTTTCTGTTATGTGAAATAAAGATGCTAGGTCAAGTGAATTTTGAGGCCATACCTAACTCCAACACAAGGATTCTTCAAAAATAACAATATTCTAAGAAGGCATGGGACTACAAAATGAAAACAAACAAAATTACAAAAGAGAAGATCAAGAAGCAGCAATGAAGTAGCCTGAGCTTGGTCTCTGATAAGTGTTCAATAAACACTGAGTCCTCCTGAGATAGAAAAGACATTAAGGATGACCATGATGTTTATATTTGACACGTGTTTTCATTTAGTTTTATTTTGCAAATCAGAGGGTGAACAGAGTACTCTTCAACAAGAGCCCCAGACTGTCCATTCAGTCTCTCATGCCAACAGACTTCACCAGGGTGGCAGTGTCTGGGGGGTCCCTGATTCATGTTGCTTACCTTCCTTGCTGCCAATGGTCCTTAAAATCAACCAAGGTGCCCTCTCTGTGTGTGCAAATTTGGGGAGCCAAAGGAAGTAAAACTAGTAAATAAGCACTAAATTTTACCAGCCCTCAATTTGTTTTTGCTCCCCAAAGGTACACAGATAGTAAATTTTGTAAGATCAAAACAGTTTTTACTGTTCATCCAGCATAATCATTTGTCTTAAGAAAACAGGTAAGGGGCCTATTTTTTAGGCTGAATGACTAAGCAGTTAAAAGTAAACAAATCCATTTCTCTGGATCTCAACACGCTCACATTCGCCTGAAGAGAAAGACTTTTTCAGGTTGAATTTAAGATGAAACTGCCACCTAAGCATCACCCACTTCCTAAAGAGCCATACCATAGGCTCTAACCACTCCAGGCTTGCACAGAAAAAGCTTCCTGCTCAACAGCTTTGAGGCCTTAGGAAATCACCAAATCTCAGTTTATCTGTGCCTAGTTTTCCCACCTGAGAAGTGGGGATAAGAAGAGCACAGTGTCTGGCACTCAGTAAGGGCTGAAAAGGACAGCACTTGCAGAAAGATGTCACTCCCTGTTGGCATCCTAGGGGGTGCTTTTCTGTTTCCTAAGGCTGTGTTTCTTGAACTTGGAAAGGTTGGTTTCTTATTTGTCAACTGCAACAGTCACTGGCCAGGATATACTTGGAACTCTGTCAAGTGCTCTCTCATCTACAGATTCTTGCCATATGGTATCTCATTTCTAACTTCCCAAAGAAATACTTCTAGTCTTCAACCCCTGAAAGGTAAAGGTGTGCATCTAAGCTGTCAATCATTTTGATTCAGTTATCTTTTTGGTACTGGGGATTGAACCCAGGATGTTCTACCACTGAGCTACATTCCCAGCCTTTTCAATTTTTTATTTTGAAACAGGATCTCACAAAGTTGCCCAGGCTGGCCTCAAACTTGTGAACCTCCTGCCTTAGCCTCCTGAGTAGCTGGGATTACAAGCATGCACAACCATGACCGGCTTATCAATCACTTTTAAAAATTATCATTTCTACAGTGTTTTCTTCATACTGATCCCTAATATACCATGGTTAAAAGAAGAACTTTAAAACCAAATTACAAGTAATTTGCCACGGCTAAATACCTAATTCCCTTAATCAATAGAAATATATAAAAATGCAAATGAGAAAATTAGATAAGACAGCAATTTAATTTCTACTTCACTTATAAGAAGTAAAAAGCGGGCTGGGGATATAGCTCAGTTGGTAAAGTGCTCGCCTCGCAGGCACAAGGTCCTGGGTTCAATCCCCATCACCACAAAAAAAAAAAAAAAATAGTAAAAAGCTGGTTGGGGATATAGCTCAGTTGGGAGACTGCTTGTCTCACAGGCACAAGGCCCTGGGCTCAATTCCCAGCACCACAAACAAACAAACAAAAAGAAATAAAAAACTCTTTAGGGCCACATATGGTGGTACATGCCTACAATCCCAACTAACGTGGGAGGCTGAGGAGGAAGGATCACAAGCTCAAGGCCAGATGAGACAACATGGTGAGGCCCTTTTTCAAAACAAAGTTTTTAAAAAGTTTAGGATGTAGCTCAATGCTCAAGGCCCTGGGTTCAATCACCAGTACTGCAAAACAAATGAAAATACAATAAAAAGAAAACTCCTTAGGGTTGCACCACAATCCCCAGCACCAATTAAAAAAACAAAAGCAAACTCTTCAAATCCTCACACAACCTGAAACATGCTAAATCTAGTGCACAGATATCAATGATTAATATAAAACCACAGGTAGGCAGGGTGCCAAGAAATCTGAACTGCTTAGAATCTAGCCTTGTGACCACGCGGAGGTTAATTCAACTCACTGAGCTTCAGTTTCCTCTTTGGGTAAAAGGGGTGGTTAACAGGATCTCTCTCACAGAGATGGCGTGAGGTGAAGTATGAAGTGACACCTGTGGTAGTAACCACACTACCTGACCCAGAGCAAGATCAGGAAATGTAAACCACCATGACGACTTATTTCACAGAGAAGTTTGTTATTGCAAGAGTCAAAATTTGAGTGAAAAGCTAGGATCCTCTCCCAACTACGCAGAAGATGACCATTTAGTGTGCAGACCATCCAGCCCTTTTGTCCTACCTTTCTCCTTCCTCTGTCTGCTATTTCCCTAGGTAGTAACCTCCCCCAGTGGTAGGAAGGGTAGAAAGGGAAAGGCTGGAAAATAGAAATAGTCATTTTTGCAACCTAAGACCACCTCTGAGAAATTCAAAAGCAAAAACACAAAGAGCAATTTGTACTTTTGGTTAAAATGAAATGTGGAGGGATACATAGGCAATTCTTTTCTTTGCACTATTGCTGGCTCCACTGCAACAATCACCATAAAGGACAAAACTTGTCAAAAACTTGACATTTTGCTGGGCGTGGTGGTGCACACCTGTAATCCCAGTGACTGGGAGGCTGAGGCAGGAGGATCTCAAGTTCAAAGGCAGCCTCAACAACTTACCAAGGCCCTAAGCAACTTGGCAAGATCGAGCCTCTAAAAAAATATTTTTCAAAGGGTTGGGGATGTGGCTCAGTGGTTAAGTGCCCCTTAGTTCCATCCCTGATTTAAAAAAAGAAAAATTTCTAGAAATGCCCTGAAAACATTTAAGCTTTGGCTATGAGGATAAGGGACACTTTGGGAAACATTAGGGCTGACCACTGTGATCCCCTCTCTGCTGGGGACAAGTGTTTGTGAAGTCTGTCCCCAGACTTGCTGTACTCACTTCCAGCAGGAAGACATACCCAAAGCTTCATGTTCAGAGCAAAAGTTCAGGGTAGTGAACTCTTCCACTGGAGATGACTTTGGAAATACAGAACACTAATGATCCTCCTGCTTTAACAGTGGCCAGTTCCTGCAAGTTATTGCTAATTAAAGTGAGGAGGGAAAGCAATTTTGTGGTCACACAAGCTTTTACATGTGAAGAGCTATATCCTGAAGACTCCTGAGATCAAATTCCTGTTCAGACAATAAGGCAGTGTTGCACACCTGGACTTCAAAGAGGCCTCTCAAAGATGCTGTGTGCTCGTACTGTCATTTTCAATCAAGTGGGCACAGTGTTTGATGTTTCCTTCTTACCCACTGCTGGTCACACAGCACCATGTTCTGCAGGGTGCAAAGGGCTATATAAAAATCTTTCAATCCTGTTGCTAAAGATTCTGGTTCAGTTCCCAGGGTAAGCATGCCACTCTGAATTTGACCCCTTCATCAAAGTAAAAGTCAGTATGAACACATCCCAAAGGCAGTCACTACCAAAAGTGAATCAAGGTAGATGTGAAATATTGTGTAGTCAGAGGCCAAAATCTGTCTTTCTCACTCAAGGTTCCAAGTTTCTTCCAGAGAAGAATCTGTTCTGAATGTATTATCCAGGAATAATCAATCCCCTTCCAGGTTTTATTTTCACTTGTCTCATCATGCAAATTCAATTATAAATTCACTGAGGGCAGAGAACCATAAAGGTCTGTTTCCGTGTGTCCAATAGTGGCTGGGAAAGTGCCGTGATGAAACTGAGACTCACATGATGACATTTTAAAAAGCAGTACAGTACTACAAAAAGCACTACACTTTACATCTTGAAAGGAAATTTTTTTTTAAATACAGGGAAAATGTTTTTTGCAATGAAGATGACCACTGCAGCTGGGCATGGTGGCACACAGCTGTAATCCCAGACTTGGGAGGCTGAGGCAGAAGGATCTCAAGTTTGAGGCCAACCTGGGCAAGTTAGCAAGATTCTGTTGGGCTAGGGATGAAGCTCTGTGGTAAAGTACCCTGGCTTCAGTCCCCAGGACACCAAAAAATAAATAGATAAGTAAATAAATAAATAGATAGATAGATAAATAAATAAAAGAAAGGAGGAGGAGGAGGAGGAGGAAGAAGAAGAGGAGGTCACTGTAAGTCCATATGCCAAAACTTTTAAACAATTTAAATGGTTACAATTCTTCAAAGGACACTTTACATTTTGATTACTGTCCTTAATTACACACTCTTAACAATTTACTTTTCTGCACCTCATGTACTGCTTCTGTAATACAGTCCTTGCTGAAGAATAAGCGAGACAATACATGCAAAGCAGTAGGAACAGTATCTAGTGCAGAGTTTGGTTAAATCTGATCTATTGTTATTTTTTGGCTACTCTAAATATAATGAGTGTAACAAGGTAAAAGTGTCCATCGTTACATTTTAAAGGTAGAATATAAAATTACATTCTCTTCTTCTGTTATGATAATGTAAAAAAAATCACACAATTAAAAAAATATGTATTTTAAGCACCTTTTATTCATTGCATACCATGTTTGAAGTAGCAGTGTACACACAAGCATTGAATAAGTCATACTCCTGAATCAGGAGAATCAGACAACATAAATAGACTTCAAGGTAGAGAGTCATGAGTTGTTAAGATGAACACAGGGTAGGAACACTTAGCCCAATTAAGATTCAGGAAGAAACTCCTAATTCAGATAAGGTCAGACTTATATCGTAGTATGAGGGAGATTTTTTTTTTTTAAGGTACAAAAACAAGTATAGCATCATTAACCACAAGTATAATGGGAAAAGTATGTAGAAAAAATTACACATTACCTAAGAATTACCCTAAACAAAAAAAATTTAAAAAAAAAAAAGCAGACTATATGAAGATAAAGGAAACCTTTTCTAAAGGACCAAGAGAACCAAATACATGAAGAAACAATTTTTCTAGCTATAAGCTATAGCAGTCTCCCTTTATCCTACAGGGATATTTTCCAAGACCCCCACAGTATGCCTGAAGCCACAGACAATACCAAACCCTGTAATTAATGCCTTTTCCATTTTAACTAAGCACTTATCACACACTATGGCTATAACTTTTAGTTTTGGGTACAACAGCAAAACTAGCATGAACTTCTTTTTCTTCTCAATTTCACAAACAGATTTATTCTTACTATAGATCTTAGCAACCTCAGCATTCACTCTTTTCTCTTCCCTTTTAAATAGAGAACATCAATCTCTTCCTTTAAAGGAGGAATCTTAGAGTTTCTCTGTAGCATATCCCAATTGTAACACTATTCTTACATAGTGAGGCCATTATTAAGTTTAAAAAAGTTACTTAAACACAAGCACTGCAATACCAAGACAGCTGATAACTACTAAATGACTATGGTAACTAATGGGTGGGTAGTATATACAATGTGGATACATTGGACAAAGGGATGATTCACGTCCTATGCAGGAAGGGGCAGGATGGTGTGAGATTTCATCATTCTACCCAGAATGACATGCAATTTAAACTTAAAATTATTTCCAGAATTTTCTATTTAACATCTTCAGACCAATGGTCACTAAAACCAGGGACATCCAAACCTCTGATAAAGGCGAACTTACTATGAATAAAACTATTAATTCTCCTCTAATCTATAAATACCATGTAATTCCAATCAAAATTCCTATAAGACGTGACAAGCTGACTCTAAAAATTTATCTGAAAGAGGAAATAAGCAAAAAATAGTGTGTTCCTCAGCTTTATGTAGCTGCAACCAAAATATCCAACAAGACCAACTCAGAGTGGGGAAAAGTTTATTTGGGGTTAATAGTTTCAGAGGTTCTGTTCAAGGTTGGCTGACTCCATTGCTTTGGGTCCAAGGTGAGGCAGAACATCAGGGCTGAGGGTGGTATAGAGGTAAGGGTCACTTCATGGAGGCCAGGAAGCAGAGAAAGAGAACGGAAGGGGCCAAAGGGAAGATGAACTCTTCCAGGGCAAGTCCTCAGTGATCCACCTCCTCCAGTCTTGCCCCATGGTAGTAAGATGTTCTCTCCAAAGGGCTTGGGCAGTCCTGCTCATTTGACCTAACTGGTTGCAGCACTCATGGCTTCTCTTACCTGGCACTCTCTGCAGACAGCAGCTTTGCTTGGCAGACAGAGCACGTCACAGGCATCTCTTAATGCCTTGGGTCTACATTCCAGCTTTGGTTTCATTTTCATAGCTTTGTACACCACCCTCTTAGGGGCAGCCCACAGGAATTCTGACCCTGCCCCGGCTACATTTTGCCTGGCCTCCCAGGCAGGCCTTTCTTTGAAATCTCAGTTGAAGTCTCTGTGAGCCCCTAACTCAAGCACCCTGCATTCCTGCAGAACTAGTACAAGGACAGTGCCAGGTCTACTGCCAGCTTGACCAGGAACTGAGTCCTGTGACAGCACAGCTGAGCAACCTCTGAGTATCTAGGCAGCTGAGTACAGTGCAACAACTTTGTAGGCCTCCCTGGGTGAGAAGGGTACTCCTAAGGTCTCTTCTTAAAGGAACCTTTACCTTTACACCTTTGAGCCTGTGATGGGTGTGGCTTTCTTACTAATTCCTGAGAATGCCACAAGGTATCTTTCCTATTGCCTCTGTGCATCACTTAGCATCATTTTAGAGGTTATAATCTCTTCAAAACTACACTTTCCTTGGCCCCAGTTTTACAGAGTTTTCTGGTCAAACTGCAAGTTTTTAAGATCCTTCTGTTCTGCTTCTTTTCTCCCAATTCTCACAGCAAACGTGCCTAAAAGCCAATGGCAATATTCATGCCATCACCTGAATGCTCAGGTTAATCAGTCCATTACCTTTAAATGTGGCCTCACATGAACTCTCAGGACATGGGCAATATGTAGATGAGTTCTTTGCCAGAATATAACACAAATGGTCTCTAATCCAATTCCCAACAGAATCCATTTCCCTCTAAAACCTCATAAGCACAGCCTTTACAGTTTGCATTCCTATCAGCATTCAGGTCTTTTCGGTTCTCACCAGAATCCACCCATTACACTCCAATTACAACATTCTACGGCTTCTCCAGCTGGCATCTTCAAACTTTCTAAACTCCTCCCTCAACCAGTTCCAAAGGTTTCTGAACCACATGGACAGGTTAGTCACAGCCACAAACCCACTTCTCAGTACCAATTTCTCTATTAGTCAGCTTTACATTGCTATGACCAAAATACCCAAGACCAAATTAGAGGAGGAAAAGTTTATTTGGGGTTCATGGTTTCAGAGGTTCAGTACATGGTTAACAGACTCCATCACTTTAATCGCAAGGTAAGGCAGCACATCATGGTAAAAGGGTGGTTGCGAGGAAAGTGCTTCACCCCAAGGAGGAAGCAGAGATAGAGTGGGGAAGGGGCCAAAGATAGATGAACTCTTCTAGCAAACACTCTCTATGACCCATTTCCTCCAGTCATGCCCACCTGCCTACAGCTACCACTCATCCCATTCCAATTAGGATGGACTGATTAGGTTATGGTTCTCATAATTTAATCATGAGCTTTGGCCGGGGCAGGTGGGGGGAAGAGGACAACACCTCATATTCAAACCATAGCAAATAGTAAGGAGAATTAAAACAGAAAAGAGGTTTCAGTTCCACCAGACAATAAAATATGTTAACAAGCTACTTTAATTTAAAAATATATCATCAATAAAGCAATGATCCATCTACCAAACTGGAAACACCTTTTATGAAAATAAGGCCCAAACAGATTCAGGTCTAAATGCAAAAAGTCCATGTCATAAGATAAAACATGATACAGATGAGTTTGTATATTTTAGCTGCAGAAGACTTTCCTTTGCAAAATACAAAACTAAAGGATATACATGACAAATCCAACTTCAAAAATATTAAAATTTCTTCATGTAAGAAGACATTACAAATCTGAAGTCTACGACTGATGGCTCACAGGTTAATGTTGGGCTGCATTTTATATGCTCTACAAGGTTTTTATTGTTGATTGTTTTATAAACAAACAAATTGCCAACATTTAAAACTTGGGCTATTTGAATGTGTAGCAATACCATTTCCTCACTTTCACTTGGAAATAACCAGTTGTGACTAAGGATGGAGCCCACTTTTCTGCGGACACTAGCTCTATGGTTCATCAAAACTCCCACCCGTCACTCTATTCATTGACTTCACTTCCCTGGCCACTTTGGGACTTCATTTTTGAACTGTATGGAAAAAATAAAGGCATGGTGAAATATCTGCAATATTACCTAAAACATAAGAGAAATATACATATATATACATATATATATATGGATAAGAAAAATGAATATGAAGAAGATAAGCCAATTTTTAAAACACAGCAATGATCATTTACTTACAAAAGAAGCACAAATATCCAATAAACATATGAAAAAGAAAGTCTCTTCTAATCAGGGAAAACCACACCAGTATCTTTGTCTATTAGACTGGGGGTGGGGGGAGATGATAATATCTCATCTTGGCAAGAATCTGTGAAACTGGCATGTTCAAATGCTATTGATTGGAGAGAACATTAGAATATTTTTTATAGGCAATTTGTCAGGAGCTGCCAATATTTAAAATGTGCATAAACTTTACTTTGCCCCTCCTACCCAGGGATTTTAAGATTTTGGCATGTGGAATTAACTCACATGCATCTCCTTGATAAATATATACTTGGAAGTTCAGTTCAATTTTGCTTATAATGGCAAATGAAAGTGACCTAAATGTTCATGAATAAGGGAAAGGTTAATTACACTAAGGTATATCCACAAGCTGGAATGCTACACAAGGCAGTGGTAAATCTGACACAGAAAAAAACTCAGTGTACTGTTAAGTGGAAATAATAATTAGCATAATCAAATAATTTTAGAGTAAAAATAAATATGTATAAAGTGCTATACACCCTGATGATAAATATACTATATAGTTACACATAACTACTAAGTGACTATAAGTGACTAATGGGTGGGTAGTACATACAGTATGGATACACTGCACAAAAGGATTATTCATGTTCCAGGCAAATTCAGGAATACACATACATGTTTTCCCCATTGTTAACTATTATCAATATATAAGTAAATACATGTTTACATACTTATAGTACAAAAATATAATATACGTCTATAGTTACTTTTTTTCCACTCTAAAGTTTTTCCAATCATTTGTAGTTTTTTTTTTTTTTTTTTTTTTTGGTAGTGGGAATTGAACGAGAGGCATTTTAGCACTGGGTCACATCCCCAGTTCTTTATATTTTTTGAGATCAAGTCTCACTAGGTTGCTTAGAGCCTCACTTAGTTACTGAGGCTAGCCTTGAACTTGCAATCCTCCTGCCTCCACCTCCTGAATCACTCATTTGTAGTTTTTCCACATGTACTTGTACATAATATTTTTCTTCCAAGTGGACAGAAAGGGTATTCCTAATAATAATAATAAAGGCTGCCAAATATCCATGAAGAAAAGTTTGTGAAGTGTAATATTAGTGCTGTAGAGCTAAGGATGGCATAATGAGTATAACTAGATTCAGCTGGAGACATATAGAGAGAGGTGATAGAGAACTTGAGTTTTCCACCCCTACTGAGCATCGCCCATAGCTACCAAATGTTCTTTTATTGCTTCAATTAAGGCTCTTAAAATTGGGTTGGGAGGTGTAGCTCAGTGCCCTGCATTCCATCCCCACTACAACATAAATAAATAAATAAATAAATGAACATTACTGTAATCTCAGCTACTCAGGTGGCTCTCAAATTTGAGGACAGCCTGGGCAATACAGGAAGAACCCATGTCAAAAATAAATAAAGAGGGCTGGGGAGATAGCTCAGCTGGTAGAGTGCTTGCCTTGCAAGCACAAGGCCCTGAGTTCAATCCCCAGTACTGCAAAAAAAATAAATAAAAATATATATATAAATAAATAAATAAATAAATAAAGCTTTTAAAAACTGTTTAAAAATAACACATCTAAAACCAAACTGTAAATATCTCAATGATGGGAACAATGCCTTAAAAAGAGGCTAAATTAAGATGTGCCAGTCTGGAAATACTTCCTCTAGGAGGAAGGAGTAGGAGTGATAGTCTTTCTGCTTCTTTATTTTGTTTAGCTTTCTATAACTGCCCAATGTTTATCACCAGGTAAACAAGCACCCTTTCCAAAATAAATTTTATATTATGGTAGAAATATATCCAGTGTTCCCCCAAGTCCCTGACATACGGGGACCCTCAAGTATATATATAATGGATGTCCTATTACTGTTAAAACTTTCTTTTCCTGTCTACAAGTTCCCTAATTTCTTGCTCCACATGTCAGGCAGGAACCACAGTGATGCTTGAGAGGCAACAGGTAGCCTGGAAGAAAGGTATTCCTGTTCTTTCCTGGGTCACACTGATTCTTCTTTCCACATCTGAATGGTGAGTTCTGAAGCATCCTGGGCCCTGCCATATCTTATTTCCTAATACTTCTTCCTTTTATTGTCCTTTGCTCTTATTTTTGTCTTTCTTTCCTGGCTTCTTTCCCTACCTCCCCTCACACCACCACCCCCAAGTTTCTCCTTTTTGAGTCCATTCTTCAAGTTCTCCCATGTTCTTGGTGGGAGGGATCTGCAGAATGGGAAAGGAGACGGCTGGGGTGGATGGAAATACACTTGGCACCCTATATCTGCAGGTGCTGCATCTATAGACTTAACTAACTGTGGGTAGAAAATATCTGGGGGTGGGAGTACTTCATCTCTACTGAACATGAACAGACTATCTTGTCATTATTCCCTAAACAATATGGCATAATAACTATTTACATAGCACTTACCCTGTGTTAGGTATTATAAGCATTTGAGAAATTATTTAAGGAATAATGGAGAATGTGCATAGGTTATATGTAAGTACTGTTGCCAATTAAAAGGGACTTGAGTATCCACACACTTTGGTATCTGAGGGAGTCCTGGAACCAATCCCCTACAGATACCAGATACCAAGGGACCTTTTAAGTGGACTGTGTTCCAATTCTGCAGTTGACCACTGCCAGTTGGTCAATGTTTTGGGTCAATGATGATGGTTGTCTCGGAAGGAAAGAAGAAGTAAAAGAAAGGGAAAAGAAGAAAGGCAATCCTATATAGTACATATTTATAACTCCCTAAAAAGGATCTTCTCATCCCAGTATGGAAAGCTTCAAAGTCATTGACAACAAAAATCTCCCAAAGTCAGTGTGTCAGAAATTACTGTTCAGTGTGTCATTATAATCAGGATCAGATGCTAGATAACAAAAATTTTAAAAAATGAAAGAGCAGTTTTAAAGTATCCTGGGAAACCACATCATCTTTCCACTAGGAGAGAGGCAAAGAAAGCAGTTTGAACTAAAGGCACAATACCTGCAAGAAAATCACTCAGCTAGTTGACCTCACTGAGGTCTCTTCTTCCTTGTAAGTTCTCAGTTCATTGGGAACTTTGCCAGAGTCAAGGCCAGCAGCACTCCTGAAGATGTCATTCCCACCTCAGCGCACCCTCTGTGGCTGCCCAGTAAACACTGGGGAATGAATGAACAAACACGCGAATGAAGAGAAAGCAGCAGCCTCTGCTGGGGACGCTTACCTCTTTTGGTTCATGGAGGCCACCTGGAGCCACTCGTTGGTGCTAGGGTTGTAGGAATGCGCTGCGGAGATCTCCTGGCTAGTGATTCTGTACCCGCCCACTATGAAGAGGTAGTTGTCCAGGATGGCCGACCCATAACCTCTGACATTCACCAGATCGGGAGGAAGGTTATTGGCCAGCGGGAACCAACGCTCAGTCATCTCCTCATACCTGAGCATGGACGGAGGCTCTCCCTGGTAGGGATGAGGGGCCAGGGGTCCCCCCAGGAAGTCCCCCAGGGCCACAAGGACAGGAGTCCCAGTCATTCGGGCCTCCCTCAGCCTCTGCTTCAGGCTGATGTCCCCTGGAGCTTGGGGAGGAGACACTAGGAGGTGGAACTGGGGTTTGCACAGCACCTCGTGGAAGTGGACGACCATGAAGCGCAGGCAGGCCTCCTGCAGGTCTGGAAGCCCGTACACCTGCGCCAGGCGGTACATTTCCAGGCAGTTGTTGAGTCGCACTTGGGACAGCAGCAGCTGCAGTAGGGAAGTGACCTGTAGGAAGGAGGCCGCTTCCACCAGCTCAGACAGCAGGCTCACCTCGTCCATGTCCTCCTCCTCCTCCAGCCCTCCGCCCTTCTCCCCGCGCGGGCCCAGGAGCCAGCCTTCGCGGGCCCCGCCAGCGTTGATGAAGTCCAGCACCAGCCGCAGGCCCGGCGCGCTGAGGCCGCGCAGCTGCTGCACCTCCGGGCCGCCGGCTTCCTGACTCAGGGCCTCGCGCATGCCGGAGCGGTAGAGGGCGCGGAAGTAGTCGCTCTGCTCGATGAGCTTCCTCTTGCTCACAGGGTAGCAGCGGTCCTCCAGGCGGATCTGCACCATCTCCTCCGCCGACATGGCTGGGGCCCCGGGGGTCGGGGGACTCCCCGCCAGCTCTGCGCCTCGCCTCCCCGCCCCCACGCGCTCGTCGGGTTCCGGGTAGGGCGCGCCGAGGGATGGCGGCCCGGCCCGAGCAGGAGGCAATGGGCCGCCCGCTCCCGCGCTCGGCCAGCCTCTAGGGCAGTCCCTCCTCCTGGTGTCCGCGGCGGCGGCTCAGCCTGGTTCCCTCAAGGCGACCGCCCTGCCCTTCTGTTCTCTCTCAGCACCAAAAAAGGCCTGGCTTGCCCTGCGCCGGGCGTCGTAGCTCGGGTTCTCCCTGGCGGCGTCAAGCGGGTGGGGAATCCCAACCCCCAGCCTTCAGCCTCCTCCCACGCCGCCCTTCTCACTTCCGCCGGCGGGACCCCTGCAGCCGGCGAGACTTGCCGGCTGGATCCGGCTTTCGGGCAGAACTGCAGAGCTGCAGGCCTCGGACGCCTGGGCTGCCGACGCGCCAGTGGCAGAGGAAGGAGGGCGCGCGTCCCCTCGGCTTCCCCGCCCGCCTGGGCGCACAGGCTCCGCCGCCTGCCAGGGGCTGCGGAGATGCTCGCGGGGTACCGATGGGGCAGGGAGCCTGTAGTAAGCCAGAATGTGTTTCTGTTCCATGTTGCTTTACAAGGGCGAAAGAAAAGGAAAGGAACAGGGAAGGAAAGGGATGGAGGGAATCGCGGGTCCAGAGAATGAAAACGACATCAAATCCGAGGTCACTGCTCATTTGGCCCAATTGGCATCATGGTCTGAGAGGCACATAAGTCATCCCTGGACGTTGGCACCAGGGTCGTATGTTTGTCGTGAAGAAGCCACCTTGCAGAAGGTCCAGGAAGATTGGCCCCAGGTTCTGCAGGGTTCTGCTCCTGAGGTGCCCAGTGCACGGGTCGAACAGGGTGGAGAGCAGAGGACAGCGCATTTGCTCTTGGGCCTTTTGTCTTTTCTATGTTATTAAAAGAAAGTTGGAAGTACAACTCAGCAAATAAAGATCGTGTGCCTTCTATTTTTAAATCATGCTAACAATTTCCTGCTTCAGTTTGCTTGAGCTAGCCATTACGAATGTTACCTTTGGGTCGTTTATGCTCACGTCTGCCTACGGAAGTGACTTTTTCTTGCCACCCCCTTCCCTACATACCCATACCCTGGTGGACTGAAGACTGTTAGGGGTGACCAATTATTTCCCATCTTCCAGAACATGGTCATAAGAAGCCTTACTCCAAAGAATAGGAAGGACCTTGCGTTGCTTATGAGACATGAATTTATCCTAGAAGAGGATAGAGAAAAATAATGTTAGATTTGGGTATTACTTTGGATTAAGCTTCTGTACTAGGCCCCAACTGACAGGCAAAAAATCAAAATGGAGTCAGGGTGAAGTTCTGTGTCACCAAGTTGAAACTAATCTGTTTTTCTGACCTTCCAAGAAATCAGGATTAGAATGATAACATCCAGATTTCCCAAACCTGTTTGAGTTGTCATAATTCTTACACACAAGAGGTAACCTAAAATAGCCTGATGTCAATTAGCCAGCATTTTTTTCTGGTGTTCTCTCTCCCTGTCCCTGCTTTTCAGAGTAACTTTGAAGTGATCGATCTGCCTTTTGTTTTTGCTTCCGCTTTCTTCAAGCCCTTCTATCTATAAAACCAGCTTCCTTTGCTCCTGCCATGGGAACACTTATTCTAATTTATGGTATGAAATATTGCCCGATTCTAAAATTGAAAATCAAGCCTATTAAGATCTTTGCATTGTTGTACTCCCCTTTGATCATATGTTAAATAAATTTATAGGATGCCATTGGTTTGGACAGCTCCTGCACTAGGGCCCAAAGTCCAAACCAAAATGCACACGCTCATGCTGAAGTTCCACCTCACCAAGCCCACACTAAGTTATTCAGCTGATCTCAGTAGAGTTGTCTATCTCAGGAGAGAGAAGAGACATATCTCCAAATAGGCCAGTTGTAGCTGGCATAATGAGGAAGCACCCCCTGCATTCACCTTTACAAGAAAAATAACTGAATTACCTGTCCATTTTTGGTTCTCTGATTCTGCTTTCCTCAGTCCTTTTCTGACCATGAAACAGACCTCCTTTGCTTGGTTAATACGGAACAGGCATTGTGTTTTATTGAGCAAGATGTTGCCTGGTTCTAGAATTGAAAATAAAACCCAATTAATGTATTTAAATTTGTTGTAATTTTTTTTTCTTTAGACAAAATACAGAAGGAAGGGTAAGGATTACAAGGGAGCAATTTGTGCTCACATATTTATTATGGGAAAAAAATCTTGAAAACCTCCCCAGAACAAGATTTCAGAACTAATTGTAAGTCCTCAACCTAAAGAGAATATGTATTTGGAAATTTTTTTGGGAGAGGCATGGGTACTGGGGCTTGAAGCCAGGGGTGATCTACCACTGAGCTACATCCCCAAACCTTTTTCACTTTTTTATTTCGAGACAGGGTCTGGCTAAGTTGCTGAGGTTGGCCTTAATTTTGAATCCTTCTACCTCAGAGGTCTCCTGAATCTCTGGGATTATAGGTGTGTGCCACTGCACCCAGCAGCATTTTTTAAAAATTAATTAAGGGGGCTGGGGAGATAGCTAAGTGGGTAGAGTGCTTGCCTTGTAAGCACAAGGCCCTGGGTTCAATATCCAGCACCCAAAAAAAAAAAAAAAAAATGTGTGTGTGTGTGTGTTGCTAAGGTTCAAACCCTGGTCCTTGGGCAGCACTCATTCTACTGCTATATCCCCAGCCCAAGTTTGTTTATTAAACTACAAACTTCAGCTTTCTTTTTGAATAACAAGTTGTTAAATAACATCTTCTTCATAAATGGAATTCCCCTACTTTAAACTGAAGATGCACCCGACTATGCCAATTAATATTTTATGTTGGGAAGGGGGAATGGTTAAAAACCAGAGAGAAAAAAGTCAGGCCAGCAAAATGTGAAATCCTTTTAACATACTGCCCTCTGTGCTTCTGACTGTGTGATTTAGCTGCTTCATAGCAAGGTGTTTTCATCTATTATTTTCTGCACACCAGGAACAAGGAACTAAAACGTAAGAGACGTAGAAAAATTCTAGTAGATTCTGGCCTCCTTATGTGACAGGCTGACAGATTTGGCTCCATGGAAATGTTACAGGCCAGGGTATATGGGCAATGACTAAACAGACTCCATTTTGCTCTGAGACCCCATGTTACATAGGAAATGAGCTTCTCCCATGGGAACACCCCACCTCTGTACCTATCAACAATTGCTTAGCTTCTCCCATAAGAACAACCCGCCTCTATACCTACCATCATTCACTTAGCATGAGATGTTTAGCAATAAAAAATGACAATTCTTATGTGATGAAAAATTGTTCTTTTTTGATTCGTATTTCTCCTGAACAATGCACCATGTGAACGGTGATGTCAACAATGATTGTGTGGATGTTAGTAACCATTCTTTAGTTTGTACCTAGGTAAGGGTCATTTTGACCCACTTGCCCCTTTGTTGATGATCTCATGATGCTAGTTTGTAATTTCCAATCATAGCAACAGACATTTATGATTGATGTGATTTTTGATATAAGAATTCCTGCAACCCTATGGTTGGGGCTGTTCTCCCAATAGCCATTTTTGGGGCATAGTGTGAGATAGTAGGCTGGTTAGCTTAACAAAGACTCTCAAATTTGGACTTCTCAATGGTGATCCGTCTGTTCTTAAGTTACACCCATAACCCTTGGTAAAAACAAAGGAAACAAATGTGGAACTAGGACTTGTTTTATTCAGTTTCTTTCTTGGGGTCTACTGAATGCTCAGTGCTTCACCTTGTTTCACCTGGCCTATAAATCATTACTGATAAAACTCCATTGTCACGCTGGCCTCACACTTCCATTCTCAGTGAGGGTGTAGTGAGACATCCTCAGGTGTGGCCAGGGTTTTGTAGTGGGGGCGGGTAAGTGACGAAGGATTTAGCAGGCTCTTTGGGAAGGTGAAGTGCAACATCTACTTATGGGGGGTGTCTTTTGCTGGGAGACCCTGTATCAAAGAGACTTGGACCTGGGATTGATTCATGCCTCATTCAAAGACAATGCAGGATGCAGTGAGTCAGCCCCAAGAATGGGCTCTTAGACTCCTCTGACTCTAAAGTCTTTCACCAATAGATGCTTTTGTTTCCCAGCTGTCATAGATATGCCTTAGACTGGTATTTTCTTGCCTTTTTAAGCCGACTGAAAAATCACACTTGATGAATGATGCACATTCAAGCACAGTAATATTATCAGAGTTAGATCAGGTTGGACAAGGAATCTGGGGTGTTAGTCTAACAACACCGAACACGAATCCTGTAAGCTTTTTGGTCCCCAACATGACAATAACATCATTTAGGACTAGGAGCATCTTAAAAGATCAATCGTTTAAATAAACCACACAGTAAGTTTTCTACTAAGCTAGAACTACAAAGCCTTTATTTTAAAAAGACCTAAAATATTATTTCTAGACTTCATAAAAATATTGTTTTATATAACTAGAGGTATAATTATATAGATCTGCTATTGACTGATCATTGAACAATAAAGACTGGTCTTTGTGAAACTATGATTCATTTCAAGCACTTTACATCACTGTGTTTTTACAAAAGACCAAAGTTATGATCAAACACAGGCAATTTATTTAAGAATTTGTAGAGAATATGCCTTTTTTAATTTAGTCACAGTATCGCTTTCAATAATGAGAAATTGGAAACCAACACAATGTATAATAATAGTAGCTAATATTTATTGAGTATTATGTGCTAGGCACTGTTGTTAAGTGATCTTTATGAATTATAATACATTTTGGAAATATTTTACAGCTGAGAAATCTGCAGAGAAAGTTTAGTATGGGTAAAGAATGAGGGGCTGGAATGTGGATCAGTGGTAGAGTGCTTGCCTAGAATGTTGAAGGTTCTGGGTTTGATTCCCAGCACTACAAAAATAAAATAACAAACAAAACACCAATATAACAAAAAAGCTAAAATGTTGGCACACAGCTGTAATCTCAGTTGCTTGTGAGGCTGAGGCAGGATTCCAAGTTTGAGCTCAGCCTGGGCAACTTAGTGAGACCCTGTCTGAAAATAAAAATTGAAAGGACTGGGGATGTAGTACAGAAGTAGAACATCCTTGGGTTCAATCTCCAGTACAAAGAAGAAGAAAAAAAAAAAGAAGAAAGAAGTAAAAGAAATACCATAGAACGATTATAACTTCAATGTAAATCATTCTTTAAAGGCACTGAAAAATACAATTTTGCATTAGGTTTTAAAAAAATATATGTTCTATAGGCCAGGCATGGTGGCACACACCTGGAATCCCAGTGACTCAGGAGGCTGAGGTGGTAGGTTCTCAAGTTTGAGGCTATCCTGGGCAACTTTGAGACATTATCTCAAATTTGAGATAATGACATTATCTCAAATGTCTCAGCTTTGAGACATTATCTCAAATTTCAAAAATAAAGATGATAAGAATGTGACTCAGTGGTAGAACACTAACCTAGCATATGTGAGTCTCTAGGCTCAATTCCCAGTACCATTAAAACAAAACAAAACAAAACAAAACAAAACAAAAACCTGCAACAGTATGATTTCATTCATATAAATTATTTTATGTAACATTATACATACATGTATACATATATGTATATTATATATGTTCTTATATACACATATAATATGCTTTTAATAGCTATGTCCAGAAAGATGTTTATCAAGATGTTAAGATAATAAAATCTTTTAAGGTTTTTATTTCTTTTCACATGTTTCTACATGGATTAGATTCTTAAAGTGACTGCATCAATTCAGTAAAAGCCAAAAAAATTAAAGAAAAATTAATGACAAATATTTATATTTCTCAGGACCTATTTTAGCACAATTTAATGAAATAAAAATGTTAATTAAATAATTCATATTTATTGTTTTTCAAATGTATTTTAAATATAGTAAACACATGCTATTTCTTTACTACTACTTAAAAATCAATCCGGGATTGAACCCAAGGGTGCTTAACCATTGAGCTACATACCCAGTCCTTTTTATTTTTTATTTTGAGACAGGGTCTGGCTAAGTTGCTGAGGCTGGCTGGCTTCGAACAAGCTATCTTCCTGCCTCAGCCTCTAAGCTGCTAGGGTTACAGACCTGTGTCACTGCACTCAGCTCATCTGTTTTGTTGTTGTTGTTGTTACTGTTGTTGTTTGTTTTTCAGATATTTTGTAGATGTTGATGGGTGTTTAGAGTGCTTGTCTCTCAAGCACAAGGCCCTGGTTTCAATCCCCAGCACCACAAAAAATAAATAAATAAATAAATATTGTTAACTTTGGGGCTAGGGATATAGCTCAGTTGGTAGAATGCCTGCATCGCATGCACAAGGCCCTGGGTTCAATCCCCAGCACCACACAAAAACAACAAAAACAAAATAAAACAGCTCTACTTAATTCGAAGTAAGCATCCTCTTATAAACTTCCATTTATTTCAGTCATCTAGATCAGTGGTTTTCAAACATCTTAGGAAATCAACTGGGGCACTTCTAAAAATAAATATTCTGGTCCCCAAACTAGAGCTAGTGAATCAGGCTACTGGGAGAAATTAAGTGCTTTTTGAGATATGAATCTCATTTTCCAACCCCTCCCAAGAGCATCCTATTGGAAATAATTATAATGTATCACTGCATTGTAATAGTTTAATTGTTCTGGACAATTGATAAGATTTGTAATAAAAGCTATATACCAATTTGATTCAAAGTTGCAATTGCTTCCTGATTTCTGCAATTTTGTCTCACATGAACAAATTTTGAGGGTTGTGGACATCCCCACCCTTAGTCCTGCAGTCCATTTTCTATCTTTCCATTTCAGAATCCTTACCCTGAAGAAGTTACTCACTTCCAGACTTAATATTTATGCAATTCACACACATATACACACACACAAATACAATTTTTTTTAATATAAATCTTGTTTTGGCATTGAAAATTGTAGATCCTTTCATGTGAAACTTGGATCTTCATTCAAATGTCATTTGTCAGCTTAAACAATTGTGGATTGTTCCATTAGCCCTGCAGGGAACAAGAGAACTCCAAGGAATTATATATCAAACACAAAAGACTGCATTTAACAAAACTAGATTTGGAGGTCACAAGGTTAGAAAGTACACTTTCCACTTATCCTGAGGCAGTTCTTAATAGAAATAGCTATGGAATTTCATGAAAAACAGGGAGTGATTTTTGGTTGTTGTTACTCATCTGTCCCTTGCTTTGCCATTAGAAAATCTATTTTCCCTCTCCCCTCAAAACAGGTGGAACAATCTGTTAGCAAGTAAGCGACTGAAATTTCCTTTCTGTAAGAAGTTATTGGAATGAAATGGTAATTTTTCGTATATTTTATGTAACTTATTCAAAGTTAGGAGTTAATGTGTGATATTGTTTTTCCTCCAAAGCAAGTAAAATGGTTTTTAAAGTTGTTTGGTCTTAAATGTTTTCTTCTTCATTTTCCCTAATAATACATGTTTCTAAAAAGTTAAAGATATGTTATAAGTAGACTGTCTATTATTAGAAAACAGGTGGAGAGATGAAAAATTGAATAACATTAACATTTTGGGGTCAAGTATGTTAATAAGGTAAATAAGTCACTATGCTAAAAGGTATGAAAGAAACACAAATTAAAGGTTAGGAAGATCAGTTTCACTTTTTTGTTGTTGTTGTTGTTTTTGTTTTTTAAGGAGCAGTACTTTATGCCAGAGGTACCACTTTACATAAAAATGGAAGGAAAAAAGAAGCACGTTTCTGATTTAAACTAATTTGTTATCTTGGACATCATGAGATAAAGAATCCACAACAATCACTGAAGTTTCAAATGTTTGGACATTGCAGCTAAAGTATTTCTATCAATATTTAGATATTTAAAACCATTTAAATGTGTATTCTGCAGCAACTACTTCTGTTTCAGAGATGTCATGCCTTTCTGTTTATACTTCATAAAGATATCTCCCTTTTTATAACTTGCAGATGTGAACATCAGAAAACAGAGAAGATAACAGTGGTTCTCTTCTTGAATCTCTTCTCGATTTTTACTACAAATTACACTTATTCTTGGTTGGATACTATACACTTTAAAGGTGTTGTATTCCATGTGTGATGGCAAAACTAGACCTGGTTGTAAAATGAAATTACAAAAACGTTATGGTAAGAGACCAATGTCTGGGGAAGGGGTCAGTTCCTCTTCTCTCTCTCAGCCTTTCTCCAGGAAGCCTAATTAACCATGGTCCCTACCTTTTGGATTAGATGTCTGTGAAAAGAACTGCTGCTTCTTATCTGTTCTGTGAACATACCTGATGCTAGAGACCCTGCACAGGCCTTCAGCCGCAGAGATTAGGATTTTTTTATTTTTTTATTTCTTATTTATTTATTTTTTTTGCAGTGCTGGGGATTGAACCCAGGGCCTTGTGCTTGCAAGGCAAGCACTCTACCGACTGAGTTATATCCCCAGCCCTTCAGGAATTTTTTTTAAAAAAGAGGAAAAAGCCCCAATGATAGGATGGGTCTAAGAGGACATCAAACAACCTATAAATGTTGTGAGAGACTGTGGATCAGGGCTCAGAATTTGGAGTTTTTGTTTTCCTCTGGGCCCACGGGCGTAAAATAAAGTTCTCCTCTCTCCAAGTGCTGCTTGGGGCTCTCAACCAGTCTGTTTCCCGCAACACATGTTCATTATAAATACTATATAATGGCTGAATCTTTAGTTTTCTTTTAAGAAGAAATCTTATGACTATCCTTTACAAAAAATACAGGATTGATGTTCAATGGTTTTGCAATGATTGCAAAATAAAAACTAAATTTTTATTTTATTTACTTTCAAGCATTTGTAGCTAAAAAACAACAACAAAAAACTAAACCAATACACAAACTGTTTTTCTAATGAACACCAGAATTTAAATTTGAAGAAATAAAGAGCTGATTTAAAAAAAAAAATCCACAGTCACAAGTTCCTTAAAAGCCATAAAGAAGACCTTACAAAATAATATCTTGTTTCCAGTGAAACAGACCTTTCCTTTATCTGATGTTGAGCTACCAAATTATTGTTTTCCTCAGAAAGACTCGACTAGGATTTCCACTTCTCTTTATATTTACTTAGTAAAAGGTGTCTGTGGCTCTTCACTTTCAGAGAAAGAAGAAAAGCAGACGAGAGAATCAACGTCTTCAAAAGACAAAGGGACAGAATATTGGAATAGCTTGAAAAGGGTTAGGAAAGAACGCCCCCAAGTCCAATGTTCACCTGGGGCTAAAGTGGGAAGAAACAAAAGAAAAACCAATGTGCAAAGAACAGCCTTCTTTCAAGGTGACTCTCCAGAAAGGTCCCCAGGAAGCTTACCCTCAGTCAGAGTCCAGAAGATTCAGAGCTTGAACTCTAATGGTCAGTGTTAGTCTCTGTCTGGAAATCCGACTTTTTCCAAGTCTCTCTTCACAGCAAAGAAATGCATGTGGTAGTGGTAGCAACAGAAGTGATATTGCTCCTAAGCATGGGGTGGACATCAGACTCCCTCTGCTCACCCACCATTTTTTACAGAGACTGCTGGATCCGCCGCTTCCCAGGTCTTCTAATTGATTTGGAAGAGTCTCAGAAGCTGGGAGCCCAGTTCTTGAAATATTATTCTGAGAGCACTGGCCAGAAGTGCAGTAGGAGCTGCTGTCTTAGGAAGGACGGTAAGTATTAATAACATAATTGAGCAAAAATAAGAGGGAGTTTCCAAGAATGAAGATCTAAGTAAGGAGCCTTAGGCAAAAGGCCAGCAAAGATGCTGTGGGATTAGAGGGGGAGGAGAGAGACAGAGAGAACCTGAGAGCAAGCCAGCAGAAAGAAAGAGAGCTACCAGACTGGCTTTGCAGGATGAGCCAGAGCAGGCTCTATTTACAAATCTAGTAAGGTCCCAGAATGTTATAGAACCTACAAAAAAAAAAAAAAATCCTCTTTTCTCAAAAAACTACTAAGTGAAAATATTTCCACCAGGATTAGTATTTTTATAGCCCAAAATATAACATATATGATTTCAAAAATGTTCACATTAATTTCCTTTTCAAAATATCTTTTCATGATATTAGTATCATACCAGATTTCTGAAATGTGCTTGCTTGGGTTGACCAAATGTGGTATGTATTGAATAGAAATTTAGCGTGCAAATCGTATTTTGAAACATTTTGTTAAATATCAAATAATACAATCATATTTTCAAATTTTTCTAATGAATTTTTTTCTTTATGATATGGAATCTGGGTGTAAACATCATGGATATAATATGATCCAGGCGTTCATGATCCAGGAAAACATTTCATTGTTGCAGAATTTCAAGTTTGCAATTGCCTAAAGACTTCTTTATTTTTCATTTTCCCCATGATTTTAAACCTACTTGGAAAGAAACAACAAAAGCAACACAGTACTAAAATAATAATTCCCTTCATTGTTTCACTTTTTTTTTTTTTTTTTTTTTTTGGTGCTAGGGATCTAGTGAAGGGCCTCTTGCATGCTAGGCACACACTACCACTGAGCTATGTACCTTCCATTTCACACTTTTTTTTACCATAATTCAGTACCAATTTATTAATCACGAATTCTACTTATCCAATTATGCATGTAAGATATCTGAAATGAAACTTGGAGCTAATTGGAGAGTATTACCAGATCATCAAGGAACCACAATGTGAGAAAATGTTACTGGCCAAGTTGTCAAAAGCTGATCAGGCACAGCTAGGCTGGCAGAACATGCCTATAATAACTTGGGAGGCTGAGACAGCTGGAGCAAAAGTTCAAGTCCAGCCTGGACAATTTAATGAGACCCTGTCTCCAAACTAAAAATTCAAAAAAGGATTGAGTACGTTGCTCAGTGGTAGAACACCCCTGGATTCAGTTCCTAGAAGCACAAAAGAAGAAGGAAAATGTTAATAAGGCACAAAGAGAACAATTAATTTAATAAAGGGGAGTTCTTTTTAAAAAGCTGGTCGATCCAAATTTCCACCTTCCGGATGCTTCTAACTCTCATAAGCCTCCACTGAGGGGAAGTGGGGGAGGGGCTGTACATTTTCTGAATTTTCCCAGGGCGTGAATCCCTAAGGCCTGTGACCTCTATTTTCAGGGCTACTGTAACATCTAGGACAATTCCACAATCTTGGAGCCTCTGCAGTTTCACATTGTGGTTTTCTTCCTTCAGAACAGTAAAGGGTAGGAAGGCATACCCCAGTTTTTATCTGGAGGTCAGAATTTTCAACCGTGAAGTCACAGAAATGTGACTCTGCGGTCCTGCATGATGGTGCACACCTGTAATCCCAGCAGCTCGGGAGGTTGAGGCAGGAGGATCGAGAGTTCAAAACCAGACTCAGCAAAAATGAGGTGCTAAACAACTCAGTGAGACACTGTCTCTAAATAAAATACAAAAAAGGGTAGGATGTGGCTCAGTGGTCAAGTGCCCCTGAGTTCAATTCCTGGTACCACTCCTCCAAAAAAAAAAAAAAAAGAAATGGAACTCTGCAAGGTATACAAGAAATATAAAACATATTTTAAAATTGTTCTCTACAGCATAAACTACTTTATCAGAAATTTAATTATCTTAAATTTTAATTTTTTAAGACCTTTCCCTTAAAACTTTGTAGTGCAGTCCTTAGGGATTATACTTATAATCTGTAATGTATTAGCAATGAATGATTCATTAACTTTTGTCCTATTCTTCCTCCTTAGGGAAAATGAAGGATGTAGAAAGTTGAGGGTGTCCCAGAAATAATGGTGGAGATGCAGCTTCTAATTGTTAACCTTACACAAAAGCCATACATCTTCTCCCAGTAGCGATTCCACAGCTGAGTGAGGCATGCTATGGGGTCTGGTAACTCTCTAGTCTAATTTTATTAAAGAATTTGATACCTTTTGGCCAACCAATATTTCACATTATGTGTTATTACTGCACTGCAACAAAAGCAAAATCTGTTGCATTTTGGGGAAGATGGACTGAAGATTTGCATCCAACAAACTGACTTCAGGTTTTCTAGAAATAGCACATTTTTTGAGGAACAAATTTAATTAGAAAAGGGGAGACAGCATGAGCAAGTTATGTGCTCCATGAATACAATTCTGTGGGCCAATGCTGCTGCCTATCCACTGCCTGCCACCCTAAATGACACTGAGTAGCCTTTTCCTTGGACGTGATTTTTTGCATATGGGGCTAGTGCACATCTGTAGTCAGGGTCACTTGGCCTGCTGCCTTTCCACCATTGGGCTTCTCCCAGTAATGTCCTTACTCTTTTGCCCTTCCTATTACTCTTTTTTCTTTAGTTATACAATTGGTCCCTTAATTTTCCTATTTCTTTCTCTGGTGGGCCCCAGCACCTTAGCATTCTATGAGGACACTGTACCCAGAAACCTATATAAATCCCCAGAGGTTTTTGTAACCAATTGAATTTTTCTTGAATATAAAATACTGAGACTAGAAAATAATGATTCCAGGCATCTTGTGTGGAATGGATTATATGAAAGATTACTTAGAGAAAATCATTGGATGTTTTCCTTTTAAAAGGCATTTTTATATTCATAGAAACCATTAAAATAATTCATAATGTTCTGTGAAATGTATGAATATAAGTCAGGTGTAGTGGTGCACATCTATAATCCTAGTGACTCTGGAGGCTGAGGCAGGAGGATTGTGAATTCAAAAGTCAGCCTCAGCAAATTAGAGAGGCCCTAAGTAACTTAGTGAGACCCTGTCTCAAAAAATAAAAAGGACTGGGGATGTGGCTCAACAATAAGTGTCCCTGAGTTCAATCCCCAGTATATATAAAAAAAAATATATATATATATATATTATATATGTATATATATAAAAATATATATATTATATATAAAATATATATATGTATATATATCTGAATGTAGCTCTGTAATACAATGTTAATCTAATGTTTCTGAAAGAAATGTAAGTTATTCAGAGCTCATCAAACTGATGGAAATCAAGACCTTCTGCAAATGTACTTTGCTCTTTCCTTTTCAGTTTCCTGTAACTTGGCTGTCTTCTTCCATGATCCTATTCATGACAACGTCAATTGCCTACACATCCACTGCCCAACACTGGAGAGCTGCATATTAGAGCCTGGAACCGGTGCCATTCTGTACAACATAACAGATGGTAATGATGATATAATTCAGAACTTTTGAAGAATGTTGGTAATATTCTAATAGAAGCATATAGCCTACAAACTGGCTGGCAATAGTTCTGTGTAAGTCCCTCAATCATTATTTTCCAGTGAACTCTGCCTGGAAATGGTTTGGATATTCAGGGCAGAAAACTGGAGGGAAATTCCCTTTAGTTTGGCACATTCAACAGTGATGAGTTCATTCCAGACAATAACAAGTTATATACAATTGGACAAAAGCTAAAGCACAGTATTTCATGTATTTCAAGAGCTTTCAACAAGAGCCAAATCAGGCAGAGGGTGATGCTAAGAAATAAAATGATAAATGGCAGCTTTGAGGTCTATGGACACTGCATACAAGGATTCTGAAGAATGTGTTTTGTCATCAAAATACAAAGGAGGTATCTGTATTCATTGAAAACTTAATGCTGTAGACTGAACTCAATATTGCAGAAAACTGTGGCCCTATCTCTGCCTTCAAATTCCTAATAATCTAGTTGATGTGACAAGTCTTCCAATTAGTGTAAAACATGTAACTAAGTACAAAAATGTTTGATACTGCCTCATTTCAAAGGCTCCAAGAAGGGCAGACTAATGAAAGTTATTTTATTCAGTGGGTGGTGGTGGGGAATCCTTGGAAAAGACCAGGAAGAGGCAAAATGAGCTCCGTTTCGCATCATAGGAAAGTAAGAAAACTGGTGTGGTTACCATATGGTGACAATTGAAGTTGCAGTGAAAATATGGCTAAGAGGGTGGGGTCGGCTCGCCAAGGGGCTGTGGACAGAGAAGCATTTTAGGAAGGCTTTTTCAGAAATAGGGAATTGACAAAAGCATTTAACAAGAAAACTCCATAATTAAGTCTGATGACCTTAGTCTAGGACAGTTATATGCAGGGTACAGAGTAGAAAATCTAGTCAGAACTGGGTGCAGGACTAATCCCAGCAACCCTGGAGGCTGAGGCAGAAGGGTCACATGTTTGAAGCCAGTGTCAGCAACTCAGCAAGACCCTGTCTCAAAATAAAAAATAAAAGAGGCTGATCACGTAGCTCCCTATACTGGAGAGGGATTGGAGGAAGGAAGAAGAGAGAGAGAGAAAATCTGGTCAGAGAAGCATGAGATCTGGGCAAGGTGATTGTAGTTGCCATGGAAAGGAGGGATAATTACCAAATATTGGAATTTCTTTGGAAACAGTGAGCTGGTCTTAAGTTACTTTTTTTGCCTTTCTTTCTTTCTTTTTCTTTTCCCTTCCTTTCTTTCTTGTACCTGGGATTAAATCCAGGGACATTATCACTCTACCACCAAGCTATATCTCTAGCAATTTTTATTCTTTTATTTGATTTTGAAATATGGTCTAAGTTGCCCAGGTTGGCCTCAAACTTACAATCATAGACGTATGACACTGTGTCTGGCCTTAGTTACTTTTGAATAAAGGAAATGAAGGAGTCAGAAATCACACCAGTGCAGACTTCACTTGGGGACTGGAAGAACAATGCCCCTGACTGAGACAAGGAGGCAGGTGTAATGACCTTGGCTTTGGGCATATTCATCATTAAGCTGATGGAAGGTGTGTGGGTGGAAGATACTGGAGAGGCATGACCAGAGCTCAAGAAAGAAGGAAAACTTGGTGATACAGATTTCAGTGTCATCAATGCTGTGATAGTTGGGGACAATTTCTTTGTGTGTGTTGGGGTGGGGGGATAAAGAGGGAGCAGTCAAGGGGAAGCAGAACTGAAGAACAAGGATTGAAGAATACAGAAACTGTACAACAATTTAGGAGCAGAAAGAGGACCAGCAGACCACTAAAAATGAGAAGCAGGGAGCCTGGGGTAAAATGGGAAGGGGCTTGGAGTCCAGTGAGTCATGGAAGAATTTCAAGAGGATCATCAGCAGTGTTGAGCACCAGAGAGCAGCCAAAGCAATGAGAGGCAAGAGATCAAGAAATAGTAAATGAGTTGGGCACAGTGGGCACATGCCTTGATCCCAGCAGCTCAGGAAGCTGAGACAGGAGGAGGAGTCCAAAGCCAGCCAGCAACAGGGAAGCACTAATCAACTCAGTGAGACCCTGTCTCTAAATAAAATACAAAACAGGGCTGGGGATGAGGCTCGGTGGTCGAGTGCTCCTGAGTTCAATCCTTGGTACCCCCACCCCTGAAAGAAAAGAAATAATAAATGAAAGCCTATAATCCCAGCTACTCAGGAGGCTGAGGTAGGAGGATCACAAGTTCAAGGCCAGCCTGGGCAACTTAATGAGAACCTGTCTCAAAACAAAAATAAATAAATAAAAAGGGTTGAAGATATAGTTCAATGGTAATGTGCCCCTGGTTCTATCCCCAGTTCTAAAGAAACAAATGACTGATTGCCTTAGAAACATAATTTTGACAGAATAGTGAGGAATGTTAAGAAGATTATAGAGGCAAAACAAAGAAAAGAGATGAACGTTGGCATGTTTTCAGAGAGACAAAGAGATAGAGACAGACCATGTAGTCTCTTTACAGAGACCAGCAGAAAGCTCTTGAGCTTTTTTCTTCCCCTTTAAAGAAGCAGCAGGATTTGAGCATGTCTGAAGTCAGAGGAAAAGGAGTTAGTACACAAAAGGGAAGTACTAAAAGCAGGACCCTCCGGGATTGGAAAGAGGAGACTTGAGACTTTACTTATGATTTTGAATTGTTATCCTAGTTTATTCAACTTTAAAATATTCTCTCATAGCTCACAGGGTTACTGTTTCTGCAGCTCTCACACACTCACTATTGTGCAAAAACTCTGGCACACACAAAACCTTCTTGGGTGTAGTCAAATTTGTTCATAGCAGAAAGTAATCTTAGAAGTTAAGATAAATTCAAATTTAGCCAGTATGTTGCTAAGTTTTTCAGGAGTTTGCAATGGTTGAACTTGAACTTTGCTTAGTTCAATAATTCATCATAGCAAAACCCAACACTTCTCTAATTTGTGCTTAAGGTGTTCTCTTTGAAATTGAAATGAATGTATCTTATTTATCTTTCAGGTATAGATCCAGATTTGCTGGTTTTTGAGCAATCACCTTCCACATATCTAAATACCCGTTCTTCATCTGATAGGTGGGAGAGACTAAGGATTCTAAAAGCTATGAATTTAGATTATAAACAACAAACCACCATGATAAACCACATGTTGCCATCAATAGAGGCTCCATCATCAGCCCCACATCAAGATTTGGTTGTAAATACAAACAGTACCCGTTATTCAAAGGAATTAACCACAGATTTTTGGGCAAAGTTCATTTCCCTGAATGACTCCATTACCACCAAGGTAAACATGGTGTCACCAAGCACTGACTTAATCAATGATCCAGATAACCAGACTGTTTCTCCTTTCTTTGTGCCCATCAACACAAAACTTTCTCTTATGCCTATTCCATCCCAACTCAACAGCAGCAAACAATTACTGAATAAAACCAAGGGGTACAACAGCAGAAATCAGACATATGAGAATGAAGACAAGATACTCGATGGGGCACCTGTGACTTTAAAGACCTGGCTGGCTTCTGTGGCCTCATGCACCTTTGTCATCTTTCTTTGCTGTTGTATGGTCATCCTGGCAACCAGATGCTGTCGAAAGCAACAGGGCCAGTATAAACTAGGACAGAGAAAATCCAAGCAAAGGATCCAAGCAAAGTAAAAAATGTAATATGCTGAAGAACGACTCCTAAAAGATGTCATGAGATTATAAGCTTTCAAGGGTATCATCTTCAGTTTTCTGTAAGACAAGGAAGTTTGAGTAAAAAATATAATTACACAGGATGCTCACTCCTATTTCTAAAAAGGCAAATGTTTGGTAAACATAACTGCTTTCTTGATTATTTCCAAATTTTGAGTAGTGTTCCCTCTGCCATAGTTCCAAAAGTCTGATCCCTAGAGTTATTATTTAGCACCATGTGGGAGATAAAGTTCTCAGTGTTATAGGTATATGAGCTAATTGGATCCTTACAGCTCTGTTAGGTACACATTATTGACTACCATTGTTACCCAATAATATGCTACATTATACTATACACTATTACTATTGCATCTTACAGCTAAGGAAGGTGAGGTGATGAGAGAGTGAGCATTTGGCTGAAGTCACACAGCTAGTAAGTGTCAGGGTCAGGTCTTAAACATAGACAATCTAGTTCAAAAGGCCATGCTCAAAATCACCAATAGACTAAGAACCTATTTTTTCAATAAACATGAAAAAAAGGATGCCAGGTAGAAAATGCCATCAGATTTCTCTCAAAGTTGAGATCAAATTATTGTCCCATGTGATAATAAAATCATTTAGTGGCTTGAGCAAAAGAGCACTATTACTGTTACTGATCTTTACTGATATTACTGTTACTGAGCAAATGCTTCCTGACTTTTATGTTCAATTGATAGATCCTTCTCAAGCCCAATCCATCTTCTTTATTTTCTAAAACTGAGATGCCTTTCCGTAAGTATGGTTCTGAGCTCCTTTATTCTGTTGAACAAAGCTGGGGAGTTTTAGTTTACATCCTTTGCTTGTACACATTGTTTTCCCAGGTAGGTAGTAGAGCACTTGTCCAATGTGGGCAAGGACCTGGGTTTAATTCCCACACACACATTAAACAAAAAACCCAAATGAAAACCAAAGAAACAACAAAAAACATTGTTTTTCCCAGGTGTAAATACTATTTCTGGGTATTTCAGCTCTCTCCAAATCTCAGACCAGATTTATCCCTACTTCTTACACTCAATTTTTTTTTTTTTTTTTTTTTGATCAGGGATTGAACCCAGGGGTGCTTAAGCACTGAGCCACATCCCCAGCCCTTTTTGTATTTTATTGAGACAGGGTCTCCCTGAGTTGCTGAAGCTGGCTTTGAACTTGGGATTCCCATGCCTCAGCCTCCCAAGCCACTGGGATTACAGGTGTGCACCACTACACCCAGCTACACTAGATTCCTAAATATGGAATACTGTAATTCAAGACTCTAATGATCTTAATCTTCAGGCCCTTCATCTTATGCCTGAAAAACAGCCAATAAGAATAAAGGATAAGGGAACATCCTATTCCAAGATTAATAAAATAGTACTGTTTCCTCAGATGTTTAAACAAACTGACCAATGGCTTAAAAGATGTTTCTTTCTCCAGTATTGTTAATGAGTAGAGAAGAGAATGAGTCTTTTAATATTAAAAAATATACAAAATCTCTTATCAGTGGAATATCAACTACAAATAGAAATCGGATGTTAAAAGGTAATCAATTTAGGGCTGGGGATGTGGCTCAGTGGTAAAGTGCTTGCCTGGCATGCATGAGGCCCTGGGTTCAAATCCCTTAGCACCCCCCCCCCAAAAATATATATATATAATCAATTTACCTGAACTTGATAATGATTCATAGTATTAGGTATCATCATTTTATCAATTTATTTCCTAACACTTTAAGTAGGCACCCCCATTTCATTGGCAAAGCAAATATCAAAATTTAAATTACTGTACAATAGTATTTGTGTATGTGTGTTTTTTTTTTCCTTTATTGCAGTACTGGCAGCAAACCCAGCACATCACGCATGTTGGACAATCACACTACTGCTGAATGACATTCCCCAACTATATTCACTCTTTAAAACAAATAACTTTATGTATGTATAAATTGCTTAGGTCTTTCAACGAACTACAGCTCCTAAGGGGAAAATTTTTTTTCTTTTCCTCCTTGGAGTTTCTCAGAATTTTTCTTATTTCTTGAAGTTGATAGTTTCATAGAAATGGCAATAATTTGAAAAGAACATATTTAAAATTATAAGGAAACCAACCTCCTCCAACCCTTCTTCAGACCCTACTTTCGCCCTTCAGATAAACTGAGTAAACTTGAACTGGACAGGCAACCCAGACCAGTTAGAAATGAAGCAAAAATAACTTGGGCTAGAAACTATATCCATACTGGAAGCCAAAAGGGACCAAGTAAGACTTCAGAATAAGATTTAAACTTTTATTAAGAAACAATAAGAAATTTGAGGGCCCAGTCAGTAAGGCTAAGGTCATTACATCCACTTAGGAAGTAACCATGAAATCTTCCTAACAAGGTAACTCACCAGACATTTCTATTAGGAAAAAAAGTCTGTAACTGTTCAATATGATGAAATACCAAAACGGTCCCAGCCTCTCAAGTAGCTGGGATTATAGGCTTGCACTACCACACCTGGTTTGGAATGAAAACAGGCAAAGAGAGAACAAAAACCCACAATTAACAAGACAGATTTGATCTATTTCTCAGTTGCCTAAGTGTTCAAGCAACTTCTGAGAGATACAACAGAATTTGAGCTAAGAAGTGACTACACTCTCAATACACCCTAAAGTTCCTATCTAAAGGACGAATTTGATAATGTTCACCATATATACAGAATCAGTTAAAAGATTTTAAAGGACAAGGAGGTTATTAATGGCAAAAAAAAGCCACTTAATTACTGTTAAAATTACAGTGATGGCAACAATTTTTGAGATACTGTTGCAGTATTAGGGATTGAAACCAAAGTTACTCCATCACTGAGCTTAACAGGGTACTCCAGCCCCTTTTTAGCTTTTTTTTTTTTTTTTTTTTTTTAATATTTTGTCTTAGTTATAGGTGGACACAGTACCTTTATTTTTGAGTGGTGCTGAGGATCGAACCCAGGGCCTCACGCATGCTAGGTGAGTGCTTCACCACTGAGCCACAACCCCAGCCCAAAAAAACATACTTTTTTTTTGGTGGTGAATTGAACCCAAGGCCTTGTACATGCAAAGCAAGCACTCTCCCCAGACCCCTTTTTTCAAGTTTTTTTTTTTTTTTTTTTTTTGGTGCTGGGGATCGAACCCAGGGCCTCACGCATGCTAGGTGAGTGCTTCACCACTGAGCCACAACCCCAGCCCAAAAAAACATACTTTTTTTTTGGTGGTGAATTGAACCCAAGGCCTTGTACATGCAAAGCAAGCACTCTCCCCAGACCCCTTTTTTCAAGTTTTTTTTTTTTTTTTTTTTTTGGTGCTGAGGATCGAACCCAGGGCCTCACGCATGCTAGGTGAGTGCTTCACCACTGAGCCACAACCCCAGCCCAAAAAAACATACTTTTTTTTTTGGTGGTGAATTGAACCCAAGGCCTTGTACATGCAAAGCAAGCACTCTCCCCAGACCCCTTTTTTCAAGTTTTTTTTTTTTTTTTTTTTTTTTGGTGCTGGGGATCGAACCCAGGGCCTTGTGCTTGCAAGGCAAGCACTCTACCGACTGAGCTATCTCCCCAGCCCCTCAAGTTTTTTGAGATAGGATTTTGCTAAGTTGCTTAGGGCCTCACCAAATTGCCCAAGTTGGCCTCAAACTAGCAGTCATTCTGCTCGGCCTCCCCAGTTGCTGGGATTACAGGTGTGTGCCACAATACCCAATTTAGGCAGTTTAACTTGTAAATGTCTGCAACCCCAGCATTCAGATCAGTTACTTGGAGTTGGCAAACTGAAAAGGCTGAGAGAACAGAGTCCTCTACAAGACTGTCCTCATTTCTGACACCAACTGTAAGTTTGGGGGTGCAAAACCACCCTCAGGTAAAAAAAAAAAAATCACTGGAGAGCTGGGCACAGTGGGGCATACCTGTAATCCCAACGACTCAGGAGGCTAAGGCAAGAGAATCTAAATTCTAGACCAACCTCAGCCTTAGCAACTAAGTACTAAGCAACTCAGCAACTTAGCAAATAAGGTCCTAAAATAAAAATAAAAAGGGCTGGGGATGTGGCTCAGTGGTAAAGCATTCCTGGGTTAAATCCCCAGTACAAAAAAAAATTTTTTTTTCACTAGAAAAACAACAGAATTCAGTGAAAGTTACTACTTGCACAGTTGTGGTGTATTGTAAGGAAAGCACAGGTTAAAATCACTCATGGGAGAAGCACATAGGTTGATGATGGGACTAATGACACGTTAACTAACTCAGGTTGACTCCTTACTTCCTAGCGGGTGAGCAAGATCACGGCCTCAAAGGCGGTTTCAAAAGTTAATGACGATAAATCAGACCACCGTCAGGGATTGGTTAACAACAGTTCCGTGAACGTGATCAGCTGGTGCTTGCCATATAGTCCTATGGGACTCTCACCTGCGTGAACCCCCCCATGCCTTGCTGACCTTTAAGCTGATTGGTTCTCGCCTAGGCTTCACCCTACATTTTGCTGAGTGACTTCCTCAATAAACAAGTTCCTGCTGTGACTGGTCTCCCTGATGTGTCTGATTGTCCTCCGCCCAGAGGGATGGGTGGGGGTGGTCAGTCGGCCCCACCTTTCTGGGTCTGGCCTTGTTGGGGAGTGCTCCCTTCCCTTGTCGCTGGTCGAAAGAGCAAGGGGGCTAAAGACCCCACCAGGTTGAAGTCCAGGAAATTTCTTCTGGACTTCTCCCTCTGAAGTCAGGACACGTTGCTGTCCCAGTTTCAGTGGGTGACAATTGCACAGAATACTGATAACCAGAGATGCTTGCCTGAGCTTTCATGTCCAATCTTTTTATTGGGGCTCCATCACACAAGTATAACTGATTAGAATGCAGGGGTACTTGGTCTCAGCTGCCAGGTGGACTGATACCATGTTACTCAAAACCTGCCCCCTGAATCATGAGTTGGTCTTTCTGGCATGGCTGACCCCACCCTCAGATCTTTGGGGGCTGGCTCCCACCCAAAATAAAGACACCCCTAATAGGTACGACTTAGATTGCCTCCCAGAGGCAGAGGGCAAAGGCCAGATCTGTCTTTGGCAAGATCAAATTCTTCATTACACATCTCTATTTCCTTTCATCCGCACTGAATGATTACAACACCCTAACTGATGCCTCTTGACATGTTGGCAAATTTTCACCACCTTGGCTTCTATTTCTTTCAAAATATTTCCTTTTTAAACCCTGTCTGTATGTCTTCCTTTATACCACAAATTTTTTATATATTTCTTCAAGTATGCTCTAACATGATTGAAAAAGTCATTTTTATCTGTCTTGCATTTCATTCACTGTCTCCATCCAATGGAACAAAACATACTGCTTTTTTTTTTTTTTTTTTGTACTCCAGGTCACATTTTCATCCTTTTTATAACCTGTGGACTCTTGGGTTTACTACTACCAAATCACACTTTCATTTTACAAATCTTTTAGACAATTGGTTTGAAATTACTTTTGACTTTCATATATATTCTCTAATTCTGTTAGGCAAAATACATCCATTGGACAAGTAAACTCTCAATAATTCCTTCACTGTGATTTTAAATTAATTGGCCATTAAAAATTTTGGAAGTGGTAAAAGATGACTCGCAGATATACTTCAAAGTACTGAGTTGGGGCTGTTACTTAAGCATGCAGGAGGCCCTGAGTTGAAACCCCAGCGCCAAAACCAAAACCAAAACCAAAGACCAAATTGAAGCTAAATTGAATGGGATTTTTTTAGAGCAGTTTTCATTTTGCCACTTACTCCAGTGAAATTCAACGTCCTATTCCTTACCTCTTTCTCAAGCTGTGGCATCTCTAACTGGGCCACCAGAGAGATGAATACCAGTTAATATCCACTTGTATTTTTCTGCTAACTTGGGTCTGGCAAAATGACCTCTAGAATATAGAACGTAGAATGCTAAACAGAGTTGAAACAACATAAAAACCCTTAAAGGGAGAGATGAACAAACTTTTTGGATTAGAAAGTACTCTTGAGGATCTGTTTCAACCCAGAATTGGTGATAGTGTAAGCTCGATTGTAAGGCTAATAGGCATGGGAACAGCACTGAGCTACAAGTGAAGGGGCTGGGTTCTGGGTCTAGCTTTCCAAATAACCAAATCATTTTTCAAAAGCAATCACTAAATACCAATCTGAGAGGAAAGAAATGTGACAGGTGACAAAATAATACTTAAATACATGTAAATGTATGAATATCAAAGTTGTTATGCAAAAATAAAATCAAAATTAGAACCAGAGAAATCACAGAGATCCTGTGATTAGTCTAATTAACCCAGTACATAAACTAAAAAACTTGGAAATAATCATTGTCATCACATAGTAGAATGAAAGGGATAATTTTAACTCTGATGTAAAACAATGGTTTTTAAACATTTTCACTTTTATATCAAATTAGATATTGATTACATATATCATAAAACTAATAAATCAAAGCAGGTTTTTCTACTTCATCATTCATGCCAAATTTAATATTCTCTTCACCGATTCTTTGTATTGAGAAAGGGTAGTTTCATTTTCCCCCTCATTCTTAAGAGTAACAACAGATTTTTGGTATTCTTCAACTTCTTTAGTACCAAGGAGCTCTTCTGTATTTACTTCTGTGTTCTCAGCAGCTTTAATTTGAAGAAGCGTTTCCAGAATATTTTTTTCTGAGGCACTATTTTTCCATATATATTCTTCCATGTCTGCTTCAGTCTTATATTTTTCCCATTCTTCAGTTTTCTGAAAGAAAAAAAGAGTTCTTAATTCTGAGAATGTTATCCAAAGATAAAATATTTGTTTTAAATATTTAAATTTTTTTAGTTGTAAATGGACACATTTTTAATTTATTTATTTTTAGTGGTGCTGAGGATAGAAGTCAGTGTCTCGCACATGCTAGGCAAGTACTCTACACCTGAGCCCCAGCCCCAGCCCCCTGTTTGTTAGTTTTAGGGAAGAAGAAGTTTGCAAAAGGTGGAGAGATCCAGGGGACCCTTTGTATGCACACTGATTGACTCCCCCTCATGGAGCACTGTTGTGTCTTACTGGCCCAGCTTTAGGGCTGCAAGCTCTATTCTTTTATTTTTTAATTGTTTTTTCTATTTATACATGACAGTAGAATGCATTTTGATTCTTTGTACACAAATGGAGTACAACTTTTCATTTATCTGGTTGTACATGATGTAGAGTCACACCATTCGTGTAATCATACATGTATATAGGGCAATGATGTCTGTCTCATTCCACCATCTTTCCTTCCCCTGTCCCTCCTCTCCCCTGATTTCCCTCTAAACAATCCAGCGTTCATCCGTTCTTCCCTAACCCCCAGGCCCCCCGCTGTTATGTATCAGCATCCACTTATCAAAGAAAACATTCAGTCTTCGGTTTTTTGGAATTGGCTTATCTCACTTAGCATGATAGTCTCCAACTCCATTCATTTACCTGCAAAAGCCATAATCATATTCTTCTTTATGGCTGAGTAATAGTTCATGGTGTATATATACCACAACTTCTTTATCCATTCATCTATTGAAGGGCATCTAGGTTGGTTCCACAATCTAGCTATTGTGAATTGAGCAGCTATAAACATTGATGTGGCTGCATTATTGCAGTATGCTGGTTTTAAGACCTTTTAAATCGAAGAGTGGGATAGGTAGGTCAAATGGTGGGCCCATTTCGAGTTTTCTGAGGAATCTCCATACTGCTTTCCAGAGTGGCTGCACCAATTTGCAAACCCACCAGCAATGTCTGAGTGTACCTTTTCCCCCACATCCTCACCAACACCTACTGTTGCTTGTATTCTTGATAACAGCCATTCTAATTGGGATGAGATCAAATCTTAGGTAGTTTTGATTTGCACTTCTCTAATTACTAGAGATGTTGAACATTTTTTCATATATTTGTTGATCGACTGTATATCTTCTTCTGTGAGGTGTCTGCTCAGTTCCCTAACCCAATCGACTGGGTTATTTGTATTTTTGGTGTTATTTGTTTTGTTTTGTTTTGTTTTTTTTTGTAGTTATAGATGGACAGACTGCCTTTACTTTGTTCATTTTTATTTGGTGCTAAGGATCGAACCCAGTGCCTCACACATGCTAGGCAAGTGCTCTGCCACTGAGCTACAGCCCCAGCCTAGTGTGTTAAGTTTTTTCAGTTCTTTATAAATACTGGAGATTAGTGCTCTATCTGAAGTATGTGTGGTAAAGATTTTCTCCCACTCTGTAGGCTCTCTCTTCACATTACTGATTATTTCCTTTGTTGAGAAAAAGCTTTTTAGTTTGAATCCATCCCATTTATTGATTCTTGTTTTCATTTCTTGTGCTTTGGGAGTCTTGTTAAGAAAGTCTGGTCCTAAGCTGACATGATGAAGATTTGGGCCCACTTTTCCTTCTATTTGGTGCAGGGTCTCTGTTCTAATTCCTAGATCCCTGATCCATTTTGAGTTGAGTTTTGTGCAGGGTGAGAGATAGGGGTTTAATTTCATTTTGCTGCATACAGATTTCTAGTTTTCCTAGCACCATTTGTTGAAGAGGCTAAGAATACCAGTCATCAAGCTGTTACCACTCACTGGTTCTATCTGCCTTGCAAATTTCTCTTACAGAGCTATCCTGTTTTCCAACAGTTACAGAAAATACTTTTGTAGCTTTCTATTCCCTAAACCTTAACACATCAACATTTCATACTTCTGAGGTTAAAAATAATGAAAGTTGAGAGGTGATTGTATCTTCTTTGTAAGAGGCTTGTGGGAATGAAAGGGAAGACCAATTACAATACAAATTCAAAGTATATATGCATGTTCATAAGCAATACATGGTTTTTATCATAATGATTCTTTTATTTCCATAATAAAAACAATTTTGTTAATTTTTTTTCAAAATTTATTACCATGTATTCTAGGGAATACTGGTAAGTTTTATAGTATTATAATTTAGACTTGGGATTTAAATGGAGATGTAACATTCTGCAAAAAACCAAGTAACCTGCTAATAAGTAGTATGCCCTGGTTCAAAGAAGTGCTAAATAGTCACATTCTTTCCAAATTAACACATAAAAATATTCTGAGCTAAAGGCTACTGTAGAATCATCTACTATTCTGAGTAATAAGTTTTAAAAGCAATAAAATGTTACAAAGGAGGTGTGTTTGTAAGATCAGAAGTACTATTCTACTTCTGAAAAAATCCACTGAAAGAACCCCAGCTTCAGCAGACAGAGCTTCAAGTTTCCTCAGACTGTGTCCCAAGAGGCTGGTAAACAGTGTCCACCCATGCCACTCTCTTATCCACATCCCCTCTATAAGAGCGCATGAAAAGAGAAAAAAAGGGAAGACATAAACAGACCACTGGATGCTACCTAGTCAGCAAATTCCATTTAGATTGCTGTGGCCCAAGGAAGAGGCTCTCCAAACACAAAGAGACCAGCAAGAAGAAATCCTCCTTTGAATCCTTCAAACAGAATCCTTCAAGAGAAACTAATAAGACACAGGGTATCTTCCCTTGCCCCCGAATTCTTGAGCCAAAGTCTTGAGCACTCATAATTCCTGAATGTTCACACCACTGTCCTACTCAGAATTTATGGCTAGAGATAATGTCCCAGTTTATGTTCTAAAAAGATCTTATTCCCTTTTTTATCTGGTAGGAAGACTTTAGGCTTGACAGAAGGTGGGGCAGAGAAAATGGGAAACTACTTGTTGTACGCTTGCCCTAAAACCCTGCTACAAATAATTTCTAAGAAACTCCAAATTTGGGGGACTTTAGAACATCAGCCATGGCCCCCTTCTCCCTGCCGGGAGAAGTCTGTATTATTCCCTTTAAATAAACCTGCTTAATATGCTTGCCTTGGCGTGCTTCTCTAGTGCTTAATCTTCAACATTAGAAGAAGCAGAACTCGTCACCGGTAAACGGCGGTATCAGATTTGGAGGTCCCACCGAGACTTACGCCAAGGTAAGTAAGCTTCTCTCTCCACGCACCCCACATCTGTTTGAGGTACATCTTTCTTTCTGTATCTTTATTTTTGGAGGGCAAAATGGGCACCCGTCGGCTATTAAATGCAGTTAGTGCAGCCGCCATCCTTAAGACTCGGGTGAGAGGTTTCCCGGCCCAGGCAAGTTTCCAATCCCCTGCTCTGCAGGCATGGCATGTTGGGGCTCTGCTGAAGCCGTTTCCTACTTTTCTGTCCAGGCCCGGAGCGCAATTGCCGCAAGTACACAGTGTCCCTAGTCCTGATCTGCCCAGGATGCGTGGAGGTGGAGGAAGGGTTGGAGCAACTGCGGGGTTCTCGGCCCGGGCTACTCTCGGGTGGACCCCAAAGGTTCCTTCTCCAGACTCCCCCTCCCGACAGCCCTGAAGGGTATCCAGGCTGATCAGTAGACAATGGCACTGAGGGAAAGCGCCAATCACCCTTGCCTCCGTATGGGCTGTACAGTGCACAACACTCCCGCACATCCACTCCCTCCTGGATGCTCCCCTTCCCTTGCTGGTCAGACATTAGGAATTCAGACTGTAGAATTAAGGCCTGGGATGATTAGTATGAAAATGCCCAGGTTCCCTTTGTTCACATAGTTAGCCTTCACTAGTCCATCTAGAGTCTCCCCATTACTGTTCCCATGCTTAAATGTACTCATGGTGTTCTCTTTAAGCTGCAAGAGGGAGGCATTTAAAAACCCCTCCCGTGAGACCCTCCAAGCAAAGGGTGTTATACGCCTAACAACCAATAAATGTCCCCTCACCCTCCGGAGATTCCTTTAGTTTACAGGGCAAGAAGATAGGCAAAAGGCACACTTTTTACTTTTGTCATTGTTTTTCATAATTAGGAGTTTATAGTGGCAGGGAGGAAAGCAGTAATGCCCTTAAGTCTGAATCCTCCAAGGGTCTCTAGCACAGGGCAAACTAGAGCCCCAGCACTTTGCCAAAGGAGGCCAGAAATACTTTGGCAAAGCCAGGTAGTGAGAGACGGGTTTTCTGGACCGGATTGAAGCTCAAACTTAGGGAGACGTCCCTGCACACAGTCTCCGGCGCGAGCGCCTGAGGTCTATTTTTCTTTTCTTCACTTAGATGGGAGCTTCACTCTCAACAGTATTGCCAGGTTCACCACTAGCCTGCATACTGCTAAATTGCAAATGATCAAGAAAAGTGCCTTTCATATGTTACCATGCTTGACAGCAATAATCTCTACCATGAGAGGAGAAAGTCTTGAGGAATCGCCCACTAAGGGAGGAAAATTGAGGGAACCCTCCCAACTTAAGATAGGCAAAAATAAATTTAAGGAGGCTTTTGGAGGATCCTAATAAATATTGAGATGTTACAAAACTTACGCCAGGTATTTGACTTCACCTGGAAAATTATGCTATTAACCATCTAGAGCACAGGCAGTTCCCAGAAACCATCATAACTGGGATTCAAATAATGAGTAGGATGCCTAAAAAAACTATTATGCAGCCTTCAGGAAAATCCTGCTATTTTCATGGAGAGACTTAGGAAAGCAATAAGAAAGCACACCACTCTGAATCCTGAATCCATAAAGGGCCACCTACTTTTAAAGTATAAATTTATCATTTAGTCAGCCCCAAATATTTAGAGGAAATTTCAAAATTGGCACGTGGCCCTGATCAATCCTCAGATGATCTTCTCCAGCTTGCATCTTCCATTTTTAATAGACATCAAAGGAAAGAAAAAAGGGAACATATAGGCAAGAAAAAGGACTTATTAAAGATCATTCAAACTGATAGAAACTTTTAATGCCTTGCAATAGTCCATGCAATTTGCCCATTTTAGGAGTTAAAAAGCAAACTGCCTAGTCCAAGACCTTAGAATAATGAAGCAGTAATTTCCCCCACCCTGTAGTTCTTAATTCATACACTTTTATCTTGGATTCCAACTGCTGCTTGGTTTACTGTTAGATTTAAAAGATGGTTTTTCCTGTTTATGCTAGACTCTGAATAGCAATTTGTTTGCCTTTGAGTAACCAGATACTGTATCTCAACTAACCTAGACAGTATTGCCTCAGGATTTAGATGGCCCTCACCTGTTCCGGACAAACCTTAGCTAAGGACTTAACAAAATTCAGAGATAAAACATTCTGTGATTGTTCTCCAGTAAGTAAAGTACATACTTTACGTGCCTCCACCCAGGAGGAATATCAAAAGGCCATTGCAGAACTCCTAAACTTCTTAGCTAATAGGAATTAAAAGATCTCAAAAAAATAAAGCTTAATTATGTCATCAACAGGTTCAATACTACAGAAAATAACCACTATAGGACAATATTCTGCCCCAGGAAGGGGCCTTACTTCAAGCTCCTGTCCTCAGCTTACCTATGAAGCAAGATTTAACCTGTTTGTCACAAAAGGGGAAAATAAATCCTGGATAGGCAGCCATAGGCAACTCAATAACCAATGGCATATCTCAGTGAGGAACTTAGCAAAGTAGCTTCATTCTCAAAAGAAATGGAAAATAAGGTCTCATAATTTTCTTTGACATCCAACCTGTACTGATGAGATGGCTAAAGTGCCTTAGGCACAAGGTTTCTATTCAAATCTGTTAGGTCCTTCCAGATCTCAGTCAAGGCTTACATTGAAATGTAAATAAAAGAAGCCCAAAGGCTCAGTAGGAGACCGGTCTCAAACCCAAGAAAAAAAAGGTAAAAAAGAGCCTTACTTAAACTCCAGCAACAGTAAATTTTGTGGTGCCTTACTAAAGTAATTAACGGCCGTATCATTTTTCCAGGACTCTTGTTTTTTTTTTAATTCTATATATTTTTTGAGCTCATGATTTTTTTGATAAGTTCTATTTTTTTTATTCAACTACAGCTTTTGAACATCTGTTACATTGCAATGGAAATTCACCTATAAAGTTACAAGGCCTTTGATTTTGTGTTATTTGTATGTTGTGCTGTCTGGTGTTGTCTGTATCAAAACTGAGCGCTCCTAAAATTAAAATTTAAAAATGGATCCAAAAACTTTTAATTCACGTGATTTAAAGGTTCAATTCAAATTGGGTAAACTAATGAAAGTAAAATGTCTTTGAAAATAACTCGCAAGTCTCTAGGTGGTCAATCTAATAAAATATTGATGTTAATAAAATGTCTAATATCAATTGTTTCTAGGACTTTTCTTCAACAGGAAAGAGATAGCAAATACTGTTCAGGACACTTGCCTGCTTTCTTGGTTTTTACAGAATAAGTGAATTAGAGTTAACATGTATGGGATTACTCAAATGTGTTTGTAGAGACATCTGATTAATTTTCAAAGTTAAAATGCTAATTGTTAAATAACATCAAGTACTCTTAACTCTTTAAATTCCATGGGGTATCATACTCAAACATTATTGGTGTTTTCATAGGTTAGTAAATAAAAGGGTTTAAACTTGCTTTGTGTCATCACTAAACTAAAAACAAGGTTACTAAGAGTTATGTCCTAACAAGTGCAATTCTATGTACAAAGGGTCCCAAAAGTTTCAACTGTGTTTCAATTAGAGTACTATAAACAACAAAATATTTAATCTTATTAAAATAGAGTAATTTATCTAAATTCAGAAATTTCATAAGAGTTGTTTCAGAATGTGGACAAAAAGGGGTCAACAAATAGGAAAGAGAAAATAAAAGGTTCTGGGTATGGAAATATATTTAGTAAAAGGAAAAAGGAAATGTTTCTGGGTAAGAAAGTGCTTGTGTGATGAAATACACGAGGGTCTAAGTAAGTGCTAAGAAAGTCTGTGTACGTAAAGGGCAAGTTTCAACAAGTTTGCGTGTAACTAAGTTGGTTTTATGTATGTGAAACAGCTAAAGCTATTTAAGGTTTTTCCTAAAGTGAAATACTAATGTTCTGATATAAACCAAAGTTTAATCTATATGGTAAAATGACATGGTTAAATGGCAAGGATTTCTTAGAAACACTTAACTTTGTGTCTATTTACTCTTTACTTCGTGTCTATTAAGTTTTTTTCTTTAGAACAATTAGTCTTAAAAATTGGGGTTTATACAATTATGGTTAAACAACTGTTAGAGTATTATACTGTGTTACAGAGTCTACATTTTTCTTTAAAAACTAAATTTGGTAAGATAAAAGTGTCAAGGTAATTGTGAAGTGGTCACTAGTTGTATATTAAATGTGTTCATATTTTTCAGGTATACAAGTTTTAAAGCAGGGAATTTATCAAGCTGCTATTCTCCAGATTAAACTTGTCTGTAATGGTAATTTTAAACTTATAAAGAGTAAATTTTATTGGGGATTTATTTCTATCATTTAATGTTCTATTATAGGACCTGTTATCAATAGGGTATATGTAAAATTTGTTACTTTTTACACTGAGATAAAGAATTTCAAATGTAAATGTATTTCTAAACATTAGAGCCTGACTTGTTTAAAGGTTAATTTTGTGAAACATGAAAATATTTTGCCACTTTGACACACAAAAGGAAAGTTAAAAGCTCTCTCAGCCTTTCTTTGATTCATGTTTTAGATACAATGTTAAATTGTGTTAATTATAAGGTTTATATAGACTCAGGAAACAGTATATGTGAACTACTTAATGATATTTAAGGAAGAAACAAAGATCAACATCAGAATAAGAACACTTAAGGTCTGTAAAGAGCCATGCCTTACCTGAGATAAGGCTCTGCCTCCCACCTTACTGCATGTTAGAGTGACTCCAGCTTATTTATTTGTTAGTCAGACTTCAGCTTATTTAAAGTTATAGTCAAAAGATTATTTTTTTGTTGTAAAATTACTATGATCTCAAATAGGGAATATAATGTGGTTCTCAGTCAAAATTCAACATAGCTATTATACAAGCTGAATATATTTTTACTCTTGCTAATTTCATTTTGTAAAACTGTTACCTGTTAATGTTTTGCAGAAGTAGCTGCTTCAAGAACATGCAACCTAGGTAACTTGTGATAATAAGCCATCACCTAACAGATAGTGGTAACTTCCAGAACTAATGCAGACTCCAGTTAGATGAAAGGGTAAATAACTGTAAAGTTATGGACATTAAAGTTAAGGCCCAGTACTCTTACTTTATGACTGGTGAAACTGGCTTGCTGGATGATTAAGATCAAACTTAGAGATTGGAATTAAATACAGAAGGCAAGATAGGCCAGTATTTGGATCTTTTGCCCTCAGTCAGCCTGAACCCAGGGAATAAGAGGACTTCTCTAAGGAGTGCTGCAACCCTGGGTCACACAACCTCCTGATCAAGGAGATTGTTGAGACTAGAGGATGAAAAATCACTCAGTGCATCTGCTGCAAAGGAGGGTCATGGAAAAAGGGAGACATCCCTTAATGCTTCCAAAGGAAGTCACCTCATCAAGGAGACCCCACCTAACCAATGGCACTGGTGGAGCTAAGAAGCTGCTCTTAAGTTCTCTACAAGTGGCCCCTGTGGGAACTCAGCTGACTCTTTAACAAGACAGGAATCAGGTCAATTTGACCAGCTTGATCTTAGACACCCAGCAAAACAGTGAAAACCAAAATATAATCATTCTTGGGCATTTAAAAGAAATAATAGTTAAATGTAACTTAAGATGTACACTTGTATTAGCCCACTAGAATAAAGACTGGAAGCTACAAATGAAAGAAAGATTCTTCAGCAAATGTGCCTGATAACTATCAAGACAAACTGTCAGAGTCAGAAGTTTTTAGTCAGTTTAAGGCCTGCAGACCTTCCTAAGCTACACAGGTAGACTTAACCTATGTTTGCTCATATGATTAGCTATCCCTAAGTAACAGAAGTATAGAGCTCTCTACTAAACACAGGTTATACCAATAAAGGGATATTTTACAAAAATCAGATGACATTAAGTATAGCTTAACTATGTTTTTTTTGGGACATCTATGACATTAAGAGTTAAATGTTGTGTTTACATTCCTGATAACCTGGACAATGTTAAAGTTCCCAAATAAAGGCCTTGTCCTTTCCAGCCTTTGCTAGGCCTAGTTATGGGAACAATTTCTCAATTCTTCCACCCGCCTGGTGAAAGATTGACTTCTGTCATTTTCATGATACTCAGTGGCATGTTCCAGATGCTGCAACATTTACTTTGTACTAATCTCATTTCAGTACTCATGTCTTTTTGTTCTTCTATCATAGAAGCACCCACCCCCAGATGACTTTACAACCTGCTCTTCCCCAACCAGACTTCTACCTTGGACCCCTCGATTGACCCGATTTTTAAAAAAGGAACTCCAAACTGCTTTACCCCTCGCTGCCCCCTTTCAGCTTCGAAGCAGCCAGAACGACCGACGCCCCCTTTTCCTTAAAGCAGTTAGGAGTTCCTATAGCTAAAGGGGGGAATGAAGCCAGAATTAAGGACAGGTAGTTAGTGTAGAAATAGAAAATCGGGTCAATTCGAGGAAATGAAGCCATGAAGCCATCTGCCTTTGGAAGTTGGAGACTGCCCCTGGAAGAATGGAATGTCAAAGATCTCCAGAGCCCATTGATTACCAAATTTACCTGCCTTTATCAAGGACTGCAAACAAGGAGCTGCTAATTAATGCCCCCTGGCCCTTACCCGCCTGAATCACCTTGGCCCTCCCCCTGCCCTTGGCTTCTCACTTATGCAAAACCGGGCCTAGTCACGTAGGCAGGAAGGAGAGAGAGATAAGGGGGGAGAGAACTGGAGAACAAAAGAGACTTTAACCTATAAAAGATGTAGGGTGCGCTCACTTCTTGGGACTTTAGAACATCAGCCATGGCCCCCTTCTCCCTGCCGGGAGAAGTCTGTATTATTCCCTTTAAATAAACCTGCTTAATATGCTTGAAAAAAAAAAAAAAAAAAAAAAAAAAAAAAGAAACTCCAAATTTGGCCAGGCACAGTGGCACACACCTGTAATCCCAGCAGCTCAGGAGGCTGAAGCAGGAGGGTGGTGAGTTCAAAGGCAATCTCAGCAAAAGCAAGGTGTTAAGCAACTTGGTGAGACCCTGTCTCTAAATAAAATACAAAACAGGACTGGTGTGTGGCTTAGTGTTCAAGTACCCCTGGGTTAACTCTCTGATTAACAAAACAAAACCAAAAAAAACCTCCAAATTTTTACATTTAAAAAACAAAACAACAACAAGAACAAAAAAAAAAAAAAACTGGCAAAATTATCAGACCCAACCAAATTTTTACTATGAATAAATGTTAGACCCTTAAAAAAGCCAAATGCTCTAAATTAAATATATAATATACTCTTGGAAAGGCTTTAGATGTTGTAAGACAATATCATGATTCCTTCATAATTCTAACTTAGGGGTAAAGTATATTTAATTGAGGACATCAACAAATACATTTTATAAAGCATTAAGTAAAACTGTTATTCCATCTCATACCTGATTGGTAGAAGATAAGCAATTAAGAGATTGAATTATTTAAAAATTTTAAGTTTCCAAGTTTGAAGACAGCTTGTGCAACTAAAGGAGACCCTATCTCAACATAAAAAATAAAAGAGTGAGGAAGGTAACTCAGTGGTAGAATGTCACTAGGTTTGACCCTCAGTACTGGAAAAAAAAAAAAAATTCTAAGTTTCATCCATGTATTATCTGAAATTTCTAAAATGCTTTCAACAGACACTTTTGCAGAAGAAGTAAAAAAAGTAAATTCACAAATAATTTCTAAGATTTCGTTTATCTTCCCCTTACATTTGGCATATACATGGTGGTTTACCACAGTGTTTCTCAGGTGTGCCATATTGATTCCCTCAGCCCTCAAGGTGGCCAGGTAAGTCTGAAGTATCAGAAGTAGTGACATATACTCTCCTCCCTCATTTACTTCAGTAAAGAATTTTCTTTCCTTCTTTTCTTTCTTTTTGTGGTGCTGGGGCTCAAACCCAGGGCTTGTGCTTGCTAGGCAAGTGTTCTACCACGGAGCCACATTCCCAGTCCCAGTAAAGGATTTTCTATGTGCATAATGACATGAAAAGGTAAGTAAACCTTGCCTACAGGATAATGTATGTTTACAAGAGAAAAATCACTACTGTTCTAAACTGTCACTCATAGGCAAAATGAACTAACATTCTATAAAAGGCATTATTCTCACTATTCTTGTTACCAGTATACTGAAGTACTGGGCTTCAGCTGCAAGCTGAACAAAATTCACATTATCTACATATTTGAGCTTTAGAATTCAAACTGTACAGCTGACTATAAAATCCAAGATATCAACAGTAACAACACCAACAAACTGAATATTTCCTATGCACATGGTATCTCAAATCCTTACATATATTAATTATGTCACATAATTCTTAGATTTTAACATTTCTGCAGAAAGCTAAATATTATAAAAATTAAATAGAGAGTTATAATCTCTTAGACAGTTTCAGATGCCAGGATTTCTTGTATTCTAGGAAGTTAATATAGTGCATATACCAAATACTTAGCAACTCTTCCAGAGAGGGTCTGTAATAGCACCTACTAATCTAACACATTACTATTTCTGCAACAAGATATATGAATATTCACTCTAAATGCAATAAACAAAATATAACAATAGCTGAGCACACTGGCGTGTACTTATATAGTCCCAGCTACTCAAGAGGTTGAGGCAGAAATGCCTGAGTTCAGAAGTTTGAGGCTAGCCTGGGTGGACATTGTAAGACCCCCATCTTAAAAAAAAAAAATAAGTGACATAAATAACTTCTTATCCACTCACATCACATTTTTTTTGCCACCAACTAAGACACGAAAAGACTATCGATTTCTAAAGCTTTTTGGGTTTCAAAGTCCCACACAGAGGGTTGCATATCTGCAATTTGCTCAACATCAAATAGGAAGGTGATATAAAACAATATTTAACATGGGTTTTAGTGTTTCCCAGGCCTAAATTTAAATCCTAGCTGCATCTCTGTAACAACTGACTTTGCAGGGCTGTTCAAAGCATTAAAAGAGGTCAAGAATTTCCCTGTTCTTTGAGCACCTGGCTTACAGTAATACTATATAAATGTTTGCTGTTAATAACATAACTTCAAAGAAGAGTAGGGTTCAAACCTGTATTTGCCTACCCCAAAACCTATGTACCAATGCCAAGGGTTTGGGGAAAAATACTTGGGGATGGTTGGGGGGCGTTTCCACAAAACTTTTGGAGAATGTTTTCAAGGTGAATGTGACCTGTACCACCATCAAGTAATAAACTGAAACTTTAAAGGTAAATATGAACATAATTGCCCCAAATGTTTTACCATGTCATCCCTATTCACAAAAATCAAATGACTGATATTTATAAAATTGGATAAAATAAACAGAAATAAGAAGTCTCCTCTTTTCTATCACAATCTAAAAGTGACACTTTTTCCCTCCAGTGCTGGGGATTAAACCCAGGTCTTGTGCATGCTTCCCAGTAGAAGAGTAATGAGTGGTTTGGGAGGTTTGAGATATTAGCGAGGGCTTGTGTCATAGATTAGAATTTGAGAAGCCACAAATATGATTGGTTTTAGTTCTGGAGCTACAAAGAGGAAACTAGGGAGGCAGGGCTTCTAAAGAGTATTTGGGAGACGGTCCTGGTAGAAGCAGGACGTCCTTTTACAAACACTCAACCAATCTCCCTCTCAAGATGCACTAGATTTTAAGGCTGCAAGGGGCAAGCAGTTACCAGATTGAGCCCAAAACTTTTAAAGGGTGTAAGTGACACCTCAGCACTCTTTCAGCGATGTGAAATCAGACTCACCAAGTTCCTGATCAAAAGCTAGGAAGGCTACGCCTGAGGAAAAGGGAGAAACCAACAGTGGACTAAATCTTACAAGAGTTACAACCAGATCTTGCCCAACTCAATCATAAATGTATTAAATAAGCCCTTGACCATGTCTGCTTAAGAGAAAAAACAGGAAATCCCTTCTGTTGAACACCACCAACTGGAGCTTCTGTGGGTCTCTTAAGACACAATGTCTGGGGTGCAATAAGTGATTTAAAAAGAAGAAAAATGCCATTAATAAATAATACATTTAATGTTTTAATTTATATGATGTCACTAATAAATAACTGGGCATGGTAGTGTGTGGTTGCATTCCAAACTACTAAGGAGGCTGAGACAGGAGGAACACAAGTTCAAGGCCAGCCTGAACAACTTAGTGAGACTCTGTCTCAAAATTTTTTCAAAAAGTGGGAACTGGGGATATAGTTGTTTTACAGTATGCCTGGGTTCAATGTCTAGTACCACAAAAAATTTTAAAACTGAAGAAAAAAAAAAACTGAAGCAGTGAGTTGTTTAAGAGTTTCTTTCTTTCTTTTGAAGTATGGTTGAAATATATTAATTTTAAAGCATAAACAGTATATTCAAATTACTGAGAGCAATGAAAATTCCACTGTAAGCTAAACATAATTTAGGCAGAGTTCAATTATATTATAGACACCTATTTTAATGCTCCAATTACTAAACATTTATATTTATAATTTAAAAGTATGTATATAATACACAGTTTCTCTTTTCCTCCGTGCCTGCAATGAGAGAACCTGCCTGACCACACAACCCTAGAAGCAGCAACTTTCCATTCCATGTGATCCTGTTTTCTTTTTCAGTTGGCTCAATTATCATTTACTCATTCATTCATTAAATTTTATTGACTAACTACTGTGCCAGACACTGTGCTCTCCTGGAACTTCCAGTCTAATGAAAAATCTGAAGTTGAATAGGAGCCAGTCAGACAAAGTTTGCAATCCCAGTGGAGGAAAAGCATCCACAAAGCCCTTGGAGCTGGAAAGGGCTTAGCACATTCAAGGAAGTGAATGAAAGCCAGTGAGAGGATGAGGACAAATGGCTATTAGGATACCTGCTACATGCCAGCCACTATTGTAAGTCCCTTACATGCATTAACTCATTGAATTCTCACACAATCATATGAGTTAGTGCTATTATCATGTGCTTTACAGACCAGGAAACTGAAGCCCAGTGCAATCAAATAATTTGTTCCAAACAACACTGGTTATTAGTGGTAGAACAACATGTTCTAAGGAACACAGGGACATTGTAAAAAGATTATCAAGGGCTGGGGAAATAGCTCAGTCGGTAGAGTGCGCCTTGCAAGCACAAGGCCCTGGGTTTGATCCCCAGCACCGCAAAAAAAAAAAAAAAAAAAAAAAAAAAAAAAAAAATCAAAAGAATAACTTAATCTGAACCTATCATCTTTTTCCCCTTTTAAGTATAAATTTAATACAAAGAAAAGCATACACTAGCTAATTGGTATAATGGTCAGTATATTCTTAAGGAACATAAGTATTTGCTTCATTAAACATACAAATTTGTCACCTTTTTTTTTATTTATAACTCCTTTTGTCTAGGGCATGAATCAAAGTAATATTCCACTACTCATAATTACAAGCAAGGTATTGTACTATATGAGGGAAAACAGTTTAATGATTTTTAAAAATCCCAAGGAACTTGAAAATCATAAAAAAACAGGGTGAGGCAAATATTCATAAATGAACGTCACAGAAATCAATTTAATATAGATGGGTTTTAAAAAACAATGACTGAATGCTAACATGCCAGACCCTGTACTTAGATGCTGGGAAAATAAAGAAAGATGAATGAAATATATAGTCCTGACCTTCAGTGATCACAAACTCTAATGGGGTAAGTTGGACATTTGCACAGGCAATTACCCTAAGAGTAATAAAAGTAATGCTAACTTGAGGAGGGAAAAAGGATTGGCAGGAAACATCTAAGAGAGGTTACGTTTGGAGTGTATTAAAAGATTCATATGAATCTGCAGAACTGATCAACTGGAAAAAAGGATAAGAGACTAATACTTGCATAATCATGAGAATATATTATAAACATCATATCTTTTGTATCATGGCTGAGGTATAGGGTATAGAACCTACATTTCCTAAGTAGCTGGTAATGAGGTGGCAAACTACTGTTAAGGATATGCTACAGAGTTTAGACTTTACCCTAGGAAATGGGAAAACACTGAAAGGTCTTATAAAAAGATTTGTTTTTGGGTTTTTCTGTTTTGTTTTGTTTTGTTTTTTTAGAATAGTTACCCTAACAGTAATACAGAATGTGACTGAGATAGGAAATCAATTAGAAGGCTCTTACAATTATTTCATTTTTAAATCATGTATCTATTTTAGTTATGGATAGACACAAAACCTTTATTTTATTTATATGTGGTGCTGAGGATCGATCCCAGTGCCTCACATGTGCTAGGCAAGTGCAATATCACTGAGTTACAATCCCAGGCTGTGGCTCTTATAATTATTCAGGTAAAAGATGATAAAGATTATTCTGGAGTAATAGCAATAAGGATAAAAAGGAGGAAATCGTTTTAGCAGATATTTAAAAGCAAAAACTTAAAAGATTTATGACTTCAGTCTTTGCATGGAAAAGAAGAACATGGGCTTTTTCTTAAAGGTCTCTACATAGCCAGGCTTTTTTTTTTGGATGCTGGGGATCGAACCCAGGGCCTTGTGCTTACAAGGCAAGCACTCTACCGACTGAGCTATCTCTCCAGCCTCCCATAGACAGGCTTTTGAGAGTCAGAAGTTAAACAAGGTCACGCCTAAAGGCAATAAGATCTGAGATGCATATTTGTGTCACCTTCAATGTATCACAATCCCACTCAAAGATCTAGATCAGCTGCCTACAACTTTCCACATCATATCTAAACTCCTATGTGTATGACAGACAAATCCCTTCAATTTCTTGCCTACCCCTTTCATTCTAACTCCCACCCGACATCATCAGTTCTGATACTCGATTCATATTGTATTTTGCAAGTACAGTTTTTGTCTCAAAAGAGAATACTGTCAAATCTCTAATCAGTTTTTTGTTTTTTGTTTTTTAATTAAGGTTTGAAGACTAAGTAAAAAAATGTTAACAGTGCTGTTTCATTCTTCTGGGTAAAAGGACCAACTACTCTGAAAAGAACTTTAGATGGCTCTCTCCAAAACTCCCAGTGGTGTGTTTAACAAACAGTAAGTTCTGCCTCTGAGCTCTCCTCTCCAAGTCTCTTTGTCATAAGAAAAATAAATTCGTTAAAAAAAAAAAAAAAAAAAAAAAGACAGGGGAAATTATTCAAAACCAGGATTCAGCATCAGAATCAGCTGTGGATCCTCTAAGCTATACTCATGCCTAGAGTCTGATTCTGTGGCATCCAGGTATCTACAGTTTACAAAGGTTCACAGTTGAGACAGATCTGATCCCAGCTTAAAAGAGGTTGTGGAGATTGGTGAATTTTCAATTAGTCAGTTACTAAGTTTGAGCAGACAGCAATCTAGTAGCTAAAGTCAGCTTTGATTTCATCTGTTATTACCTAATATTCTGGAAGTCAAAAGTGAACAATACTAAATATGATACTATGCAAAGAATATGAAATTCTGAAGTTGTAGTTCAGGTCTGGGTTCATCTGTTAATTAAAGCTTCTGTGACCTTGGGCAAAGTACCTGACCTATTCTCTATGTCTTAATTTCTCAGTGTAAAAATGAAGAAGTTGTAACAAGATAAATTCTTTGATTCTGATCTTCAAAGTTAACACTAATTTAAAATGGGTAGCCACGCTAAATGCTTTGTGTTAAAAAAAAAATAAGACATATTACATTGAAAAAACTTTTAGAGAAAGGAATGATTCTTCTCCCACCCCAGTTGGTCCCCCCGCCCCCCGTTTTCTGTGCAGTACCAGGAATTGAACCCAGAGCTTTGTGCATGCCACACAGGGTTTCAACCACTGAGCTACATCCCTATCCCTTTTTAATTTATTTTCTTTTTTAAAAATAGCTTTATTGAGGCAAAATTGAAGTATAATAAAATGCACATATTTGAGGTATGCAATTTGGTCAGTTTTGACATACATATAACCAATACAATCAATATCAAAAGCATTTCCATTACTTTTTTTAAAATTTGAAATCATGCAGACTGTGTTTCCTGTATGATTTATTACATTAGACATCAACCACCTTAAGATATATATAACCCCACTCGCACATGTCAACTACTTCAACATAAAATGGAATATTATTCAGTCATAAATAACAATAATATTATGGCATTTGCAGATAAATAGTTGGGATTGGAGAATATCATGCTAAGTGAAATAAGCCAATCCCAAAAAACCAAAGGCCGAATGTTTTCCCTGATAAGCGGACAATGATATATAATGGGGGTGGGGGTCGGGGACTGAGAGAAGAATGGAGAAACTTTAGATTACATAGAGGGAAATGAGGCGGGGAATGAAAAATGGTGGAATGAGACAGACATCATTACCCTATGTACATGTATGATTACACGAATGATATGAATCTACATCGTGCACAACCATAGAAACGAAAAGATGTACTCCATTTATGTACAAAGAATCAAAATGTAGCCTGTAAAAATAAAAAAAAATTTAATAAAAATAAAAATAAAAAATAAAAAAGAGCTTTTTTGATATTCACAACCTTTTTAGGTAAAATAAAATAAAATAAATGGTACACATAAATATCTCATAGGTCAAAGAAGAAAGCATGAGAAAAGTAAATACAAAGTGCATTGAACTAAGTGATAAAAAAGCTTAAAATATCAGGATCTCTGAGATGAAACAGTACTCAGATGAACATTTATAACAAAGTACTTGTATCAGAAAGAAGCTAGATTAACAATCAAATTATCTTCAAATTAGGTAGTAGGAAGGAAAAACAAAAGTAGAAGCAGAAATATATGAAATAGAGAAGAAATAATACAGCTAAAAGGTGAAAAAATGAAAGTCTAATCAAGAAGCAGCAAGAACACAAAAATTAATACCAATGGAAACAGAGCTATAAAAATAACTCTACAGATGCTAAAAATACATTAAGGTAATATTACAACTGCATGCCAACATACATGATAGCTTACACAACATGGTCTATATTAGAGAAGGATCTGTGTGTTGCTGAGAAGAAAGTGTATTCAGTCACTGATGGATGAAACATTCTATACATGTCTGTAAGTCTAAATTATCAATTGCATTTTTTAGTTCTATAGCTTCTTTATTTAGTTTTTGTTTAGAGGATCTAACCAGTGGTGACAGAGGCATGTTAGTTACCCTGTATTACTGTGTTTTGGTCAGTTTGATTCTTGAATCTGAGAGGGTTTGTTTGATGTACATAGGTGCTCCATGGTTTGGGGCATAAATATTTATGATTGTTATGACTTATTGAAGTATTATTCCCTTAGGTGGTATAAAATGTCCTTCTTTGTCCCTTATGATTAACTTTGGCTTGAAAGTCCACTTTATCTGATATGAGGGTATCTCCTTGTTTACGAGATTCATGTGAATGAATGTTTTTCCCCTTCTTTTTACTTCAGTATGTAGATGTCTTTGCCTATGAGGTGAGTCTCTTGAAGACAGCATTTTGTTGGGTCTTGTTTTTCAATCCAATCTGCCAGTCTATGTCTTTTGATTGATGGGTTTAGGCCATTTACATTCAATGTTATTATTGAGAAATAATTTTTATTCCCTTCCCTTTTTATTAATTTCTGGTTTTTACTTTGGATTAGTTTCTCCTTTATTTGACTACTCTTCTAGAGTAATTCTTCCCTTTGCTGGTTTTCACTTTTTAAAAAAATTTCTTCTTCGTGAAATATTTTGTTGAGAATGTTTTGGACTGCAGGATTTCTAGCTGTGAATTCTTTTAACTTTTGTTTATCATGGAATGTTTTTATTTCACCGTCAATTCTGAAGCTTAATTTTGCTGGGTGTAGTATTCTTAGCTGGCATTCATTTTCTTTCAGAGTTTGGTATATATTATTCCAACATCTGGGTCTGGGTTGAGAAGTCAGCTGAGATCTGAATTGGTTTTCCTCTAAATGTTACCTGCTGTTTTTCTCTGGCTGTCTTTAAAATTTTATCCTTATTCAGTATGTTAGGCATTTTCATAATTAATGTGCCTTGGTGTGGGTTGGTTGTAATTTTGTGTATTTAAGTCTCCCATATTTGACTTTCCACTTCATTCTTTAGGTTTGGGAAATTTTCTGATATTATTTCATTGAAAAGACTGTACATTCCTTTGGTTTGTATCTCTGAGCCCTCGTCTCTCCTGATAAATCTTAAATTTGGTCTTTTCAGGTTGCACCATATCTCTTGGAAGTTCTGTTCATGGTCTCTTAACATTTTTTCTCCATGGTCAACTTTGTTTTCAAGATTATATATTTCATCTTCAAGATTATATATTTCATCTTCATTGCCTGAGGTTCTGTCTTCCAAGTGGTTTAGTCTGATGGTGATGCTTTCCATTGGTTTATTGATTCCTGCATTTTGAGAATTTCTGCTTGATTTTTTTTTCAGAATCTCTTTATTGAAGTGATTTTCATTTCCTGTATTTTCTCTCTGATCTTACTCCTCACATCGTCCTTTACCTCACAGATTAGTTTAACTATGTACATTCAAAATTCCTTATCTCGTCCTTTACCTCACAGATTAGTTTAACTATGTACATTCAAAATTCCTTCTCTGACATTTCTTCCACAATGGTGTCATTAGATTCTGTTCTGGAAGTATCTTGGTTTGTTTGGGGCAATTTTTTCCCTTGCTTTTTCATGTTATTTGTGGGTCTACCCATCTAACAGCATGGATCTGAGGCAGATTTTCTGTCCTGTGGACATGCAGTGCCCTTGAAGGTTTCTAGTATCTCACTGTTTAGGGAGAGACAGACAATAACAACCAATGCAAACAATATACAGTATTAAACCAAACAGTTATGACATCTAAAATGCTAATTATCACAATAAACAAATGACATGATTGGTTTTGGCCTACAATAAAAGCAGGAAGTTTGCAAAAGGGTTTATAATTTTAAATGGTGGATGGGGGAGAACGAAGTGATAAAGGTCATGATAATTGTGAGGAAGAAGGAGAGAAGATAGAAGTAAAAAAGTAAAGGAAGAGAGAAAGAGAACAAGAGAGACCGACTTTTAGTGGAAGAAAAGAAAGAAAAAGAATCAAGGGAAACAGGTAAGTGAAAAATATATCTATAAAGTAAAAATTAAAAAATAATTAAAAATAATATAAAAAGACTCAAAACAAAAACAAAACTAAAATATACTAATCAAACACCCCAGTCCTCAAAACACTGATTAATGAAAAATGACTGGCTTCAGAAATGTTAGAAATGAGAAAAAAAACAAATATGAGTATGTATAAATGTTCATGTACCATTAAGGTGACAATTAAACAGAGGAATGAAAAAAAAAAAAAAAAAAGGAGGAAAAAAAAAAACCTGATGAAAAGTTAAAGTATTCTTTGTATTGGAGTTCAAAAGATTGTCAACATCTCTTCTCAGCAGTTATAGGTGGGGTCATCTGGAATGTGATGCTCCACCTTTCAGACTGCTGGAGCAAGAGAGGTAATCCTGTAGGTGGAATTCCTGGAGGCACAGTTTAGGCTTAGGTGGGCACCAGGCTCTTTGCTGAATGCCAGTTGGTCTGGAGATTTTAAATTAGTGCACCTCCAGGGCCCAGTAACTGCTGGTATACATTGGAAGATTGTATCCCAGGGTGTCCCCCTGGGTTCCACTCATGTGGTAGAGGAATCCATTCTTAGCCCCCTAAGTTACCTGTGGCCCACATGTTTCCTGGTCTTGGGTGCAGCCTCCAAACTCAATCTCTCCCCGCCCTTCCAAATTCCCAGCCAGATGCTTCTCTCCTAGCCTGTCCTGCAAGCAGGTTGGTAGCTGGGATTACAGGTGCGCACCACCATGCCCAGCCTGGTTTCCTTTTTGTGTTAACTCAAGGTATCACTTGAAATAGTAGAGAGATTTAAAAAGACAGACACACAGATGACCCTCCTAGTAACACCACAGATCTACTTTTAGAACAAAGGCCAGACATATTTGTCTGGAATAAAGTAAAACTGTGGCATGTAGTCACTTGTTACTGTTACTGGTCCAACATAAATGCTCACACTCATTATGTGAGTTCAGTTAATATATTTAGCCAGTTGCATTTCTTTAGCAAACATGTAGTATTAGGTTTATGGATAAAGTGTGAAACAGAATATACACTTTAGTGAAATAGATGTATCTTGCTAGAAGTCAATACCTTTTAAGAATATAGATTCTATTAATTTCATCAAATATAAATTTGTATCATGAAATTAACCCACTAAAGCAAACATTTGTGGAAAGCTTCCAAAATAATGTAGAATTAGAATAATTTTAAACATTAAAAAATATAGTTATATGAAAAACCTGATCTACACATAATCCAAATCATACATTCATGAACATTGTTTTTAACTTTTGCAAAGATATTTCTTCAAAAGAGGTCATAGTTTTTGACTGTTAATAATTTTATCTAGGAATTAGTAATATTTCATACCAGTAAGCTAATTATTAATGATGTCTAACATACATATGGCACATTTTATATTACTGAAAAGGAAGTTTACCTCTTGATTTGTCACCTTATTTGTGAACAGATGTAGGGTTGAAAAATCTACTTCAAAAGTCTATTTATAAAAATTTAAAATAACAGACAATGTTTCTTTCAAAAGCTGTTATAATATTCTGTGTTCTTACCTAGCATTAACCTAGATACTCTGAAGCACAAATTAATGTCAGATCCTTGCTAATGAAGCCCTGTACAATTAATAAGAAAGGCAAAATGTTAACAATAAGTGACTAAGACAAGTATCTGTAGTCAAGTACTTTAGGGATCAATACAGGAAACTAAATAAGATAGTATAACTTGTCCAGGCACAGGCGGCTGAGGCAAGAGGATCACAAGTTGGAGGTCAGCTTTGGCTCAAATCAGGTATTAATGCCTTGAAAGATATATACAAAAAAATGAGTAAGTGGGAAAGAATAAAAAAATTAAACAGTAAATAATACAACCCTTGAATGTTTGTGTCCTCCTAAAATTCATGTTGAAACCCCAACCCCAATATGATGGTACTTGGAGTTGGGAGTCTTTGGGAAACAATGAGGTCAAGGATGGAGACCTCATGATGAGACTAGTGCCTTTATAAGAAGAGACAGGAGAGAGTCTGCTTCCTCTCTGTCTGGTTGATGCAAGAACACATCAAGAAGACAACTGCCGCAAACCAGGAAGAGGGCCCTGACTCTAACTCAACCACACTCGCACCCTGATCTCTGACTTTCTAGCTCTAGAACTGTGAGAAATAAATTTCTGTTGTTTTAAGTCACTCAATCTGTGGTAATTTGTTACAGCATCCCAAACTAAAACCCTTATAACTTTAGTGATAAGTGTAATACTTATCACTAAACCTGCTGGTTTTCCACTAGTGTTCTGCCATTGGAGATTATGTTTTTTTCTGTTTTATATTAACCTCTGTATCTAATGGTGGCATGCCAATAACTGGCAATTAATAAACATTTGTCATTTTTAATGAAAGCATACTTGACATTTTGACTTACTTCTTCATAAACACTAAAATAGTGAGAGATGTCTTTTCAGACAACTAGTAAAATGCTTGATGTTGCCTTCTGATTACAAATGTGCACTTTGTGCACAAGCCATACAACATATTTCACAGTCTGACTCTGACTTATTGCCAGTCTCATCTTCTACCTCCACCCTGTTAGTCTATACCCTCCCAAACTAAACCTCTGCCTGCTCTCTAATCCCACAAGGTCTAGAAGGTCCTTCAACCATTTCTCTACTATATTCTCCTATTCATCTTCCAAAATTGTTGCCACTCCTTTGAAGCTTTCAGGTAGAATTAACCCTTGTCTGCACCTCTCACAGCCTAACTTCTACTACGCAGCTCAACAGACTGTATTATAACCATCAATTTCCCTCCAGAAATAAAAGTACCTAAGGGTAAAGGCTCATTCCTTTTGGTAGTCCATACTGATCATAGTATCTTTTCTTGTACAGTTGTCCCAGTCCGCTGGGGATCGGTTCAAGGAGTCTGCACATATCTAAATCTGCAGAAGTTTATGTCTTCTCAATGTAAATACTATGTAAGTAGTTATTATAATGTAACGCAATTGTTAAATATTTTGGGAATAACAACAAAAAAGACTGCACATGTTCAAAACAGCTGCATTCGTAAAAAAATTTTTTTTAGTTGTAGATGGACACAATACTTTCATTTTATTTATTTCTATGTGGTGCTGAGAATAGAACCCAGTTCTTCACATGAGCTAAGCAAGCACTTTCCCACTGAGCTACAACCCCAGTCCAACAGCTGCAATTTTTAAAAGAATATTTTTGATCTGGTCTTGAAGGTTGTTTGAATCCATGGATGTGAAACCTATGGATACGGAGGGCTGGCTGTACAGGAGAACTAAACAGCTATTGAATATAAGAAAGAGTAAACAGAGAAACATTGTTCAAGATTTCTCTAATAGAACCTGGCAATGCATGTGTGTGTGAGCACTCACATACAATCAAAATGAAGTCAAAATCTGACAGATTAAATGGTGATTATGGCTTTGCAAAATAATTTTTTAAGTCAAGTTTCTTCACTGGAGGATGTTAGCAGAGAACATGGAAAAAGGGAACAAGTCTAAGGGGTTTGAGTATGAACTTAGAGCACAGAAGACCACCCTGAGAATGAGCAGGTCCTGTGCAGAAGTTGTCAGGGGCGTCAGGGGTGTAATGTGGCCCAGGAGGACTTGTAGATCTAGAAGATGGTGATTCAAGTTTTGAGCACAATCACCCAAAAGAAGAAATCCACAGCTAAGTGCCAGACCTAGTCTTTGATTTGACTCTGCTCAGTGTGGGTCAGGGCAAGGAAGACTTCTCAGAAGAACCAAATGTTGGTCAAACAAACAGGAAAGAAAACCCACCCAGGCTGTACTTCTGGCACAGGTTCAATTTCTGCTCAATGGACACCCATTCCAAGTTCACAGTTGTGCTAAGGTTGGATCATTCCAAGAGTCTGTGGGGCAAGGCTTGATGGAGGGACCATTACAAGGATCATGAACAAATGCTCCCCAGTAAAGCTTACTCCCTCTGGCTTCAATGCCTTTGCTACTTTCAACCTAGACTCTTTGCTTTTATCAGAAGTATTTGCAATAAGGTTCCATTTAATAATGAACTTTATAAGTAAGCATAAAATTATCTAACTTAGAAATTTTTGTTCACTGATTTTTCAGAACCACACTCTATTACAAAGTTAGATGTATTTCTGGCAATAAAACTGTCATGAAATCCAATAAGACACCCCAAAATTTAAATTTTAAAAAGTACTATTAGTAGTAATTCAATATCAAAACCGAAGAAGAATCTTGGAATTTGATTTCAGAGCTCTACATCTTCCAGAGCAAATGCTTTTTTCTTTGTCCACGTGTTTTACTCTATCTTCTGGCAAGACCTCTATAAAATGTTCTTTCAATCATTTCTTAACCTAATCACTTTTGGAAGGTTTAGATTAACAAACATCATGCAATAAAAGTTAATTCTGGGAAGTTTCATTTTTATCAGTTAAGTCAAATTGTCAATAGGACACATGTTCTAAAATTTTAAAGACAGTAGGGTAGAGAGCTGACTTTAATTGGGTAAATTCTGTCAACATAAACTATATACCAAAATTGGAAATAAACGAATATGAAATTCTAAGAAAAAAGATTTCTTCATTTTAGTATAGTTAATGATATTAATAGCTATTTTACTAACAGTCCATTATTTGCTCCACACTTACCGTAAATTCTAATTTATCCAAAAACTCTTTAGAAGAAAATTGAACCTCAGAGGTTAAAAGTAATGGAACTGGCACTGGAATCCAGTCCTTGATACATCTATAGTTAAACCATTTTGATATTATACAACAGTAACAGCCTTAAGCTAAAGCATAGATGAACCTTCTTCAGAGAGTTCCAACCACTTTCCTCTCAATGCTATTCAAAGGTAACCTCCATGGAAAGGTTAAAAAGCCAAGAGATACACATATTTGAGTATGAAATGCTCAGAAGCTAGTCTATAAAAAAAGAAAGCAATGGATTAAACAGGGGCTTTCTAAATACTGGATTAAATGCCAGGTGGTAACATCAATTTCAAGTATGAATTCCATGCTGGTGAGGGAAAAAAGAATTTTGATTCAATAAAAATTCTGTTCCAGTAGCTCTGCAAATTTCATGGCTCATCTGCATTCTCTTAAAGCTCCTTCACTGATGGTACTTGTTTAGAAAGAACTAAGAGCCAATTTTAATATAGGAATTCTTTAATTATATCTGTTTGGGACAGTTATATGTGGCTACCCATCCTGGCATCAAAGTAATTAGCATTAAAGATCAAAGTCTTCTTGCATGAATCCAGAATACAAGCTTGTTTGGATTCTATGTCATGGAACCACAGAAAGAATCCAGTAAGTCAACTTTCACTGAATTTATTTATGCCTGTCATTTCCTTTGGGGCAATTCATTTTACAGACTGTTGGAAAAATAAGGGATTCAAAACTGGTTGGCTTTTATTGTTTATTATTAACTCCTTAAGCACTAGCCATACAACTGTAGTTAATTCAGCCACATTGCTGGTTCTAAAGGTAACTTAATCATCTTAAGTCAAAGGCATTTCTAAAATCAACTGACAGGAAAGAGAGATTAACTGATATTATCATATTGCTCCTGAAGTCAGGAATAAGAAAATTCAGATGAATTATGAAAATGAGAATACTGCAAAAGAAAAGAGCAACAAGCTACTTTTTGTTCTTTACTAAACTTGAAATTAAATTTTCTTTGTTTCCACTTGCTACTCATTCTCTTGTTAAAACTGTTTTATTATTAACATCAATAAACATGCTGTGAACAGTTTAGAGAGCAGCTGCATGTGTTCACAGACTCACAGTATCTCAAGGCTGGAAGGAAGTACCAAAGGCCATCTAATGCAACTACCTGTCCCAGGAATGTGCTCTTTTTTTAAAAAAAAAACATGTCTTAGAGAAGAAAGCCAATATATAGAACATCTACCCATTGAAGAAGCCCACTGCATCTCTGGATATTTCTCTCGGAAAGTTCTCATTTAGTGAGTTGAAATCTGTCTCACTATCGCTTCCACTCAATTATATCTTTAAGTCATAAAAACAAATTATTTAAGTTCTCTTTCATATGAAACTCTTTGAACATCTAAAGACAGTGACCTTCTTCTGCAGCTATCTCTAGTCCTTCAAATGTTCCTAATATGAAATGCTACTGAACCTCCTAAGTCCCCTATGTTAGGCAATCTACAAAAATTTTAACTTAATTTGAATGCATACTTAAAATGATTATGTATTTTTTTACTTTGGTACTGGGGATTGAAACCAAGGGCATTCTACCACTCGGCTGTAACCCCAGCTCTTTTTTATTTTTAATTTTTATTGTTTTTTAGTTGTAAAGGGATACAATGAGTTTATTTTGTTTATTTTTATGTGGTGCTGGGGATCAAGACCAGTGCTTCACACATGCTAGGCAAATGTTCTACCACTAAACCACAATCCCAGCCCCTCCAGCCCTTTTTTATTTTGAGACAGGGTCTTGGTAAATTGCCAAGGCTAGCCTTGAACTTGTGATTCTCCTATCTCAGTCTCACAAGGAGCTGGGATACCCAAAAATATTTAAAACTTTGAATTACCTAAACACAAAACATATTGGTTTCCAAATTTAAATCAGATGAGTTGATGATCAAGTATAGCAAAATTTTCCTCATAAATGCATATACTTCTATTACAACTCAATAATACAGACACAAGACCACTTTTAATACTATTTAAATAATTAATTGCTCTTAACTGTTTCAAATGTATAATAGATATTAAGTATTAACTAAAAATTTTAATAAGCATCTAAAATACCTTTCTACAAAGTTTTGGAAAACAGGATAAATCATAAATTCTGAAGTTATACAAAAAATGATTACTCTCCTGTAATGGAAAGCTTTCACTCAAATGCAAAACAAAACAAAACACCAAAGCAAAGCACCCTGAATTTTCTAGCAAAAGTCAGAAACTCTGCATTTCAAAAGTATTTCAGGCACATTTTAATATGGGCCTGAGATGGACCAGATAATCTATTTCAAGATCTTCACTTTGGTTATCAAGAGAAGTCACCTATTATATTTCATACATACTTAGATTATTTGGTAGTTCACAAAATATTCAATTAAGTACTTGCTACACAGAATATTTTGAGAGGTTAATATCATCTAAATTACACCCAAAAACCATTAAACATTCATACACACTTACCCAAGACTCATGGTATAAAACTGTTAGTAGATACATCGCATAATCATAATTCTGTCTCTTTAAAGGGCACCTTTGAAAGAGAAAGAGGGAAGATGTCAAAATTCTAGAAACTTAGTATACAGAATAATTTGCAAAACATATACTAAACACAAAAGATAATATCTTTAGGAATTCTTTGTTTTTACGAAAATTTTGTTTTGGAATAAGAATAGTAGCTCATTATCTGTGGATACTCAACACTGTGTGTATTTTTATCTTTGCTTTCCTCGCTAATGGAGTTATTTGTATATAACAGCTTATGCTATTTTTAATATGACTGTGTCCAATTCAAGTCCCCTTCACCATCTCATAATCTGTGGAATGGCACAAGCATAACTAATGAACTCATTTTAAAAATAGTTAAGAAGAGCTAGGCACAGTAGTGTGTATTTGTAGTCTTATCTACTTGGGAGGTTGAGATATGAGGATCACTTGAGTCCAGAAGTTCAAAGGCCAGACTGGGCAACACAGCAAGATTCCATCTCAAAATAAATAAATAAATAGTTAAAAAACAAATAGGCAGCTTTTTTGCAATGAGTTTGCTACCAGAACACAGGTATCATGAAAAACATCACTAAATCAAAGCCAAAATGGTCTTGAAAGGAAAAGATTCATATCAACATCCTTGTCATTGGACACGTAGATTCAGGTAAGTCTGATCTACTGGCCATCTGATCTACAAATGTGGTGGGGTCGACAAAAGAATCATTGAAAAATTTGAGAAGGAAGCTGCTGAGATGGGAAAGGGCCCCTTCAAGTATGCCTGGTCTTGGACAAACTGAAAGCTGAGTGTGAACGTGGTATCACCATTGACATCTCCCTGTGGAAATATGAGACCGGCAAGTATTATGTGACTATCATTAATGCTAATATGCCTAGGTTCAAGGGATGGAAAGTCACCCATAAAGATGGCAATGCCAGAGGAACCACACTGCTTGAGGCTTTAGATTGCATCCTGCCCCCAACTTGTCCAACTGACAAGCCTTTGAATCTGCCCCTCCAGGATGTCTACAAAATTGGTGGTATTGGTACTGTCGCTATGGGCCAAGTAGAGTGTTCTCAAGCCTGGCATGGTGGTAACCTTTGCTCCAGTCAATGTCACAATTGAAGTAAAGTCTGTTTAAGTATACCCCAAAGCTCTGAGTGAAGCTCTTCCTGGAGACATATGAGCTTCAATGTCAAGAATATGTCTGTCAAAGGTGTTCATCGTGGCAATGTTGCTGGTGACAGCAAAAACGACCCAACAATGGAAGCAGCTGGTTTTCACAGTTCAGGTGACTATCCTGAAGCCATCCAGGTCAAATCAGTGCTGGGCTATGTCCCTTACTGGATAGTCACACAGCTCACATTGTTTGTAAGTTTGCTGAGCTGAAAGAAAAGATTGATCGCCATTCTGGAAAGAAGCTGGAAGATGGTCCTAAATTCTCGAAACTGGTGATGCTGCCATCATTGATATGGTTCCAGGAAAGCCCATGTGTGTTGAAAGCTTCTCTGACTATCCTCGTCTGGGCCATTTTGCTGTTCGTGATATGAGGCAGACAGTTGCTGTGGGTGTCATCAAAGCACCCACAAACAGGCTGCTGGAGCTGGCAAGGTCACCAAGTATGCCAGAAAGCTCAGAAGGCTAAAGTGAATATTACCCCTAACGGTGCACCCAAATCTTAATCAGTGGTGGAAGAACAGTCTCAGAACTGTTTGTCTCAAGTAGCCATTTAAGTTTAATAGTAAAAAGACTGGTTAATGATAACAATGCATCGGAAAACCTTCAGAAGGAAAGGAGAATGTTTGTGGACCATTTGTTATTTTTTGTATGTGGCAGTTTTAAGTTATTGGTTTTTAAAATCAGAATTTTTTAATGAAAACAACTTGACCAAAAATCTGTCACAGAATTTTGAGACCCATTAAAACAAAAGTTTAATGAGAAAAAAAAAAAAAAATAGGCAGTTAGATGCTAATCTGTTAGTCTTGATTTCTCTAAAGCTGATTCTTTTTAAATATGACCTACACTACTTACAATTCTGTACTATTACTGCTATATTTAAAACAGAACTAATATCCTAAAATTAGTTAGAACTTCTACATACACATAAAATGGTGCATGTATTAAGGGTAATAAGAGAAAAAGAAATAATTTCTTCCAAGTTCTTAATTTCTTCCAAGTTATCTTATTTATAAAATAAAACCATCAAATGACAAATGACTTTTAACTATACTGTTCATTCTTCATTTGTTTATTTAATAGTTCTCTATTCCAAATAATCATTACCATAAAACATATACACTGATACTAGAAAAAAAAACATTATCAGGTACTTACAGAGTTTCAAACTAACATTTTAAAGATATTTTTGAAGTTGAATAAAGTAAAACTTCAACATTATTTTGCATTAAGTAAAAGGAATATTCCTAATATATTTCAAATCTTTTTCCCTCATAAGGTAATATTCAGAAACCATGGTTCCTTTATCTTTTCTGCCTCTATCTTATTACTATCTCTACATGTATGTCATGTTCCTTCTTCCCACTATTAAGACTGATGATGTAAGACCAAATTGCTTCTGATACCTCCAAATGCTTTGAAACTGGGTTACGCAGGGAAAAAGGAGACCTGCATACTCTCTTTTCTCTAAAGACAGGTCTTTTGTATTTTGACATAATTCAGAAACAACCAAAGTATAATTCTAATAAGAAAATAACCATTTAGTAAAGATATTCCAATAACCTTTCTTTACATCAAATGGAAATCATAAAATTTATAAATTCATATGAGATAAACGTAATACTGAAGTTACAAATATCTACCCTGGCTCTGAAATTCTGCTAATTTACAAAAGTGCCTAGATAAATTTCCACATGTATAATTTGATAATTTTAATTTTGAACTACAAAACTCTTTGATGCTTTTGTTTTGTAAAAACCTGCTTAAGGGAACACTTACTCTATTTTATGGAATGAGATGTTGCCAGATTCCAGAATCACAAAGTCAATTAGGAAAACAAACAAACAAAAAAATCACTACCTATTTAAGCATTAATTACTAGCAAATCATACTTTTGTCTTTTAACGTAAGTTTTACACATATGGATATGTGAAAATTAATATTAAAAATAACAACAACTTAGTTAAGCAATCCTCTCTGCATACATGAACAACATAGTGTGAGGATATTAAAAATACGAATTAAGACAACTCTGCTAACCCTTCACTACTAAAAAGCATTGCCACTTTACCTATCTGTTTTGATGGTAAGTACATCTGTGGTCTTGCAGTATCGTTCTCCTACAAGTTTAATAAGTTTCTTCTTTGCATGATCATCTAACTTCAAACTGGAAAGTTTCACCTTAAAAGTAAAAGAAAAAATTATTTGAAAAAAATCACTTCATGTAATTTGCTTAAAGAAGTAGCAATGTTATCTGTGTTAACATTAAACCCCCCAAAAAAAGAAATCTTTTCAAACTACTTTTGATACAGAGTTAACAGCTGGCATACATTCTGAAGCCTGATCTTATTTGTGGAAAGAAAAATAAATGAAATAAAAAGGAATATACTATTTGGAGTTCTCTGAAAGTTCTGGGTATGTGTACCTTCCTAAAAGAACTAATGACATGTCTTAAAGGAGGCAAATGAGGGTGCTTATTAGAAGCACAAACAGAATTAAGCTCAATTAGTATTTTCAAAGATGGACAACAGAAAAAATGGATAAAATAAAATAGCTTTAAGAAATTTTTAACGTGCAATTTTGAAACCTGTATCACTGCAACTGTTTTAGGGACATTTATTTTTAAGAAGTACAGATCTCTTGGAGGCTGGAATATTGCATTAGGGAAGGAACAAAACAAATTTTTTTTTGGTACCAGGGTTGAATCCAGGAGCACTTAACCATTGAGCCTACATCTTGGCCCTTTCTATGTTTTATTTCAAGATGAAGTCTTGCTAAGTTGCTCAGGGTCTAAGTTGCTCAGGGCCTAAATTGCTGTGGCTGGCTTTAAACTTGCAATCCTCCCACCTTGGACTCGCAAGCTGCTGGGATTACAGATGTGTCACTGTGCCCAATTCAAAACATTTTAAACAATTCGGTTCAATGTTTTTGAAAATTCTAGTCCCATAGCTTGTTATTTTTTAAATTATTTCTGTTAAATACATCAAAAGTTAATACTAGTCCCATAGCCTATTAAGATATTTTTAAAAATTATTTCTTTTAAACATATTTAGGAAATCTGAGTTTACTAACAGGATTCTTTATATATTTCTTAGAGCATTTTGGAATTTCAAGATACAGGGTTGGTATGTTAATGATTCTCAAATTTATTTGACCTCAGATTTCAATTTTCAAGGAGTAGTTCATAGAATTAGTCTTCCTTAACACATGTTTTGGGAAATACTGGAATAACATACTTTTTAAATTGTAAAGAATTACAGCATGAACTAAAAGTATCTAGAGATGAGTATGACAAGAGAATACAGTTAAATAAAGTAAAGCATTGTATTAGCCCATTTTTGCTTAATATATGAAATATCTGAAGCTGAGTAATTTTATAAAGAGAAGAGATTTATTTGGTTCACAGTTCTGGAGGTTTGAGGCATGGCACTGGTATCAGAATGGTTGGAGCACATATAAGAAAAGCAAATCATACTGCAAGACAGGAAGCCAGAAAGAAATCCAGGGGTTAGACTCACTCTTGTAAAGGACTCACTCTGTGAATGACCTTAATCTCCTCCAGAACTATCTTAATCCCCGCCCCTTACCAGGGAACCTCCCACTAGGCCCTACCCCTTAAAGGTCCAGCTCCTCCCAATATTGCCACACTGAGAACCAAGTGACCAATGCATGAATCCTTGGGAGACAAACTCATATCCAAACCATAGTAAACATAATTACTTTTCCATGTAGAGCATTAATAGAGAATTGTAACTTCATAAAGAAGCAAATAGGCTAAACGTTTTAAAATTCCACCTGATTCTTGTCTCTAGCTTCAATAATCCTGCACTTCCCTCAAAACATCTTATCAGGATAGCCTATTTATATGCTAATTTACACCCCACTGAATGGCAAACCTTCAAATCTAAGAACAATATCTATTTTGTTTTTGGCAATGGTCTAGGAATTATTACAGTTCTTTAGAAAGAATATGTATCAACAAGTAGGTTTACAGTTTGCGAGATAACCCATTTTATGAAAAATCAGATTAACAACAACATGGAGAATTACTTACAAGAAAAATAAGAAAATGTACCTACATTATTATAATTATGCAAATTCTTATACATTCGCAAGTATACAGAGACAGTCTATAGAGAAAAATGGACAGCTTTTACATTAGAATAGTAAGAACGCAGGCAGTCATCTGTCTTTTTGAAGCTCCCTTCAATAAAATCATAATAATGTTTAGCAAAACACTGTCATTTTTAAAATGTGTTTTAGCTTTTTTGCCGTAAGTGGTCAAAAAACATGGCACCAAAAACTACTTTAAAACCCATGTTCATATTAACATTTTAATATTCAAAACTACATAGAGTGTATGCCAGAAACTCATAAAGAGTTCAGAAATAGTGTGTGGTACGCTCACGCCACCTGCTAGCACTCAAATGCACTGCAGAATTATGTTTAACACAGTCTAACACTAACTTCAAAGTGGACTGGCATTCAATTGTCTTTCCTCACCAAAATTCAAAGCAATCCTTAAGCTTTTTGTTTTCAAGTTGCTATTTTTCAAAGAACAGATATTGTGCCACTAATATTATCCTCAAAATAATGTGGATATTTCAAATCACAGGAGGTTGTGATTATATGTGTCTATCTTTAAATGTCTATATTTTAACACAAAAGGAGCTACATAAATTTAAAAGGTTTAAATGTGAGATATTTTCTCTACATGCAAGTACAGTATGATTAAAAAAACTGGTATTACACATGAGAAAAGAACTGGGTTTGATTTTTAGGATTGTTACTTGCTACATGATTTCAATCAAATTATTTTACCTCCCTGAGACAGTTTCCTCAGTACAACTTCATTCACAGGATCTTTCTCAGGAATAAAAGAGACAAAAAGAAGAGAGTGCTTCAAAGTAGTCTTATACAAACATAAGTTCTTAATTCTAAATTCTCTGACTATAGAGAAAAACATAACACTTTCCTTCTCTGAATTTAAAAATCCGAGTATCTTCAAATCATATTTATTTTATGTATGTTAACCCCACCACATTGGTTGAGTCAAGCTAGACTGTACATGCTTAATTCCACTGTTTCATAAATTTATTTCATAAAGATAGCATGACCCTGATACCAAAACCTAGTAAACAAAGTTACTAATCAGGAGTTGGGTACGTACCTCAGTGGTAAAGTGCTTGTCTAGCATATAGAAGGCCCTGTTCTCTGACACTGAAGAAACCGTCTTTTAAAAATTACAAGTCGATCACAACTACATCGGAAAATCCTAGAAATTAAGTTTTTTCTATTCATTAGCACATAATACAAAAATAGATTTTCAACACATTTTTGCTATATACTTACAATGTTCTCACTAGGATACAAGCTGCATACAGTACACACAAAAAAAAATTTTTGTTGTTTTTGAGGTTTCTTAAAGGTACCTCAAAGAGATGGGCAGTTCTCCTCCAGATGAATGAAGGTACATTAGTCAGAGATCTTTGGAATAATGGCTGATTCTATGACTAGGACAAGGAAAATGTAAGATGAATCTGGAGTATTTTGTAGTCCCAGAAAATAAGAAAATGTTTAAAAATCAGATGATGGGGGTATGGCAAAGGAATAGACAAGCCAATTAAAAGTGTGCTCAATTATAAAAGCCTGAATAATTTTAGCAAACAAAAAAGATATATATTTATTTATCACTGGACTATAACCCAAAGTATCAAATAAATATCCATGAGTCCATACTGACATAAATGTTTGAACAAATAAACATGTGGGAGAACAGACAAATTTTCCATATAGAATTCCAAATAATGAATGTGGTATTTCTCCCTCAAGGAGGTATAGCATTACTCTTGTTCCCTTAAGTGTGGGCTTTTCCTTCCTAATGAATAGTTACTTCCCTTTCCTGGAAAGGACAGGAAAAGGGTAATTTTATAGCGAAGAAAACTGACAAACACTAATTAGCATCAGCCAGGTGACCAAGGTTGGCATCATCAATGAACAATCATGTTAAGAGCCAGTACCTTTGATATATAATATGATAAGAATGGCAGTTTATGTCTGGGGCTTTCCTCCTCAAAATACATAACAAGTTGAAGGACATTCTAAGAAGTATATAATTAGTACTTCTAAAAATTGTCAAGGTCAAGTCAGACACAGAGTCTCTCTCACATCTTAGTCCCAGCACTAAGGGGTGAGCAGAGCAACCACTTGAGCCTAGGAATTTGAGGCCAGCCTGAAAAGCATAGTAAGATCCTGTCTCACAAACAAACAAACAAACAAAAAAAGAACAAAATATTTTTTGGGACTGGGGTATAGCTCAGTGGTAGAGTGCTTGACTAGCATAAATAAGACTCTGGGTTTAATCCCTGCACAGAAAAGACAAAAAAACTACTAAGGTCGTCAAAAACAAGTCTGAGGAACATCACAAATAAGAGGAGTCCAAGGAGACATGATGACTAAATATAAAGTGGCACCCTTAATGGCATTCTAGAACAGAAAAGAACATTAGGTAAAAACTAGGTAAATTCAAATAAATTATAGACTTTAATAATATTATATCAATATTAAATCATTAGCTGGATTCAATGAGGTAGGCCTGTAATCCCAGTAGCTCAGGAGGCTGAGGCAGGAAGATTGTAGTCTGAAGTCAGTCTCAGCAACTTAGCAAGACCTTAAACAACTTAGCAATACTCATCTCTAAATAAAATAAAAAGGAATGGGTTCAATCCCTGCTACAAAAAAAAAAAAAAAAAAAAAAAAATTAAATCATTAGCTGTGACAAATGTAACATAGTACAACATAAGATGCTTCCAATAGAAGAAAACAAGTATGAAATGTATGAGAATTTTCTGTAGTACTCATGAAAATTTCTATAACTTTAAAAACTATTCTAAAATACAAAGTTTAATTTAAAAAAGTATATGAGGTAACTGTCCCATGACTGCTGTGTTAAAAAGATATGCCACGTTTACTAAGATTTCTTTAACAAAGAAAACAGTAGTTTCAAATACTAAAATTCAAATACTAAAAAATTAGAAGTTACGAAGGCAAAAACTTGGAAATGCAATGCCATGTGGTATATTTATGCTCCAGGTAAGAGTGGTGATTTGATGTTTCTCCAAAGCGATATGTGAAAGGACAATGATCCTAAATACATTAGCAAGGCAAATCAGCAGTAGAGTAAAAGAATGATATGTCACAAACTGCCTAGGGTTCAGAAATGCTTCAGTAATTGGAAAACTATTGATACAATTAATTATTTCAGAAATTCAAAGGAGAGCATTCCAAAAATGCTAATAAATTAGAAATAGGACACATCTCTAATATAACAAAGACTATTATCTTAAGCTGAAATTCTACCTTATGCTTAAGAGATTAAACACTAAAGGTATAGTCATTAGTGTACAGAACAGCATAAATGACAATATAAATACCATTTTAGAAATTTTGATTAATGCGAAAGACAAAAAAAAAAAAAAGCTACAGATACTTAAAAGGGGAATTAACCATAACTTATCAATTATTTACTGGGAAATATCTGGAAGAATTAACTAAAAAATTCTAGCATACAAATTTTGGTTTCTAAACACCACTGTCCACTAACAGGTATCAGGGTTCCTTGGAGAAATGGCTGATTCCAAGTCTACAATAAGAAATATACAAAGTAAGCCTTGATCATTGTATTGTGCCAGAATATAAGCAAACTTTCAAATGCTAATAAATTGAAACAAAAGAAACCAACTTAAAAGAGTACCCACTGGTCATAATTTAGGATGTACTTTGAGCATCAAAAATAAAGAAGCAGGCTGGGGATAGAGCTCAGTTGGTAGAGTGCTTGTCTCGCATGCACAGGCCCTGGGTTCAATCCCCAGAACCACGAAAATAATAATGATAATAATAATAATAATAATGAAGCTGGGCACAATGATGCATGCTTGTAATCCCAGTGTCTTGGGAGGCTGAAGCAGGAGGATCTTAAGTTTCAAGCCATCCTGGGCAACATAGCAAGTCCCTGTCTTGAAATAAAATAAAAAGGACTAGCGATGTCATTTAGTAGTAGAGCATCCTTGGGTTTAATCCTCAGTACCACCAGGCGGATGGGAAAGATTTAAACTGATTAAAACTTATTGAATATATCTACCTATAGGTTAGTCATTCAAGGGAAAAGCAAAACAATCAAAAACATAACTTCACAATAGAATGTGCAGGTTGTAAGACTCTGAACCATGTGCTCAATTTCATTTTCAGTCTAAGAAATCAGGCAATCAAACCTTAAGTGTCCTATGATATAAAATAAAGTACACAGCAAAATCTATATTCTTGTGAAAAAATATTCATTTGGAATATAATCAGCCCTCTAAATCTAACATCCAGTTCATATGAAATACAAGAGATAGACAAATAAGGTATATGATACCAGGACATAATCAGACAAATTAAAACATTAGGAAATGCTATTGGAGGAAATGCTACAGGATAAAATACTTGTCTCCTTTACATGGTAAAGTCATTGAGGTGAGGTGGGGTAACAAGTATGGTAGCTTCCTGTGTCAGATAACACAAGAGACATTACAACCAAATGCAATGGTCTTTGAGTGGATTTTGGTTTAAACAAAAAAGTTAAAAGACAAACAAACAAAACCCAAGAAAAACAAAACAAAGCAAAAAACCATGACTTTCTGATAAGACAATTAGGGATTCTTTTGTTTGGTTCAGGCTCCTGAACCCAGGAGCACTTAAACACCAAGCCACATCCCCAGTGCCTTTTTTTTTTTTTTTTTTGCGGTGCTGGGGATTGAACCCAGGGCCTTGTACTTAAGAGGCAAGCACGCTACCAACTGAGCTATATACCCAGCACCCAAGTGCTTTTTTTATGTGTTATTAGAGACAGGATCTTGCTGAGTTGCTTAGGGCCTCGCTAGGTTGCTAAGGATCACTTTGAACTTGTGATCCTCCTCCTCAGCCTCCCAGGCCACTGGATCAATTAGGAAATTTGAGTGTGGAGTAGCTATATTAGATGATATCAAGGAATTATTTACAATTTTATTAGGTGTGTTAACAGTATAATATACTGAAGTATTTTAGTGTGAAATGTGAAGTATGAGTATTTTAAAGTACTTAAATACATATGCATGCACACCTGTATGTGCAAGTGTATATGAAACAAATTTTATCAATAATATTAACTAAATCAACATCCACGTGTGTTTATTACACTACTCTCTACTTCTTCATATTTCAAAAATGTTCATAGTAAACGACTAAGAAAGAATTTAGAAAAGTAGATAGGTGAAAAGGTAAAAGATAACTACACAATTTTTGAAAAAGGTGCCAAGATAATTCAAAGATGAAAGAATATTCTTTTCAATAAATGGTGCTGGGACAAAATGCAAAAGAATGAATTCAGACTCCTACCTCATTCCACATAAACAACCTAGATGCCCTTCAACAGATAAATGGATAGGGGGGCTGGAGTTGTGGCTCAGTGGTTGAGCGCTTGCCTGGCATGTGGGAGGCCCTGGGTTTGATACTCAGCACCACATATAAATAAATTAAATTAAAAAAAAAAAAGATAAATGGATAAAGAAACTGTGGTATATATACACAATGGAATATTATTCAGCCATAAAGAAGAATAAAATTATGGCATTTGCAGGTAAATGGATGGAACTGGAGAATTTGTCATGCTAAGTGAAATAAGCTAATCTCAAAAAACCAAAGGCCAAAGAATGTTTTCCCTGATAAGTGGATGATGATATATAATGGGGGTAGGGTATGGGGGGTAAGAGAAAAATGGAGGAACTTTAGATTACATAGAAGGAAATAAGAGGGGAGGAGGTGGGGGTATGAAAGATGGTGGAATGAGACAGACATCATTACCCTATATACATGTACGATTACATGAATGGTGTGACTCTACATCTTGCACAACCATAGAAATGAAAAGTTGTACCCCATTAGTGTACAATGAAGCAAAATGCAATCTGTAAAAATTTTTTTAAAAATTTTAAAAAACATAGAACCAAATGTAATAGCTAAAATTAAAAAAACTCTTATAAGAAAATGTAGGAGTAACTCTTCGTAACCTTGAATCAGATAATAGTTTCTTAGATAAGCCATCAAAAGCACAAGAGGTGAAAGAAATTCATAGAAGAATCTATAAATCAGACTTCATTAAAATTAAAATTTTGTGCTTAAAGGACACCATCAGGAAAGTGAAATAACAACCCACAAAATGGAAGAAAATTTTTACAAATAATATATCAAATAAGGGTCTTGTATCCAGGATATTAAAAAAAAAAAAAAAAAAAAAAAAAAAAAAACTAGTCAAAAATAAAGACAACCCACTGGGTGCAGTGGCACATTCCTATTATCCCAGTTACTTGGAGGCTGAGAAAGGAGGATTCCAAGTTTGAGGCCAGCCTGGGCAACTTAGTGAGACCCTGTCTCAAAATAAAATAAAAAGGGGTAGGGGGATAGCTTAGCAGTACAAATCCTTGCCTAGGATAAGCAAAGCCCTGGGTTTAATCCCCAGTATTATTATACTCAAACACACACAAAGACAAAATAACTAAAAATGGGCAAAGGATTTAACTAGACATTTCTCTAAACAAGATATATAAATGGTCAATAAACACATGAAAAATGTGCAATATCATTAATCACTAGGGCTATGCTAAGTAAAACTACAAGATACCATTTCATATCCATTATAGTGGCTAAAATGAAAAGATAAGCAGTAACACCTATTGGTGAGGATGTGGAGAAACTGAAACCCTCAAACTTGCTGGTGAAATTGTAAAATACTGTAGCTACTTTGGAAAATAGCTTGGCAATTCCTCAAATGTTAAACAGTCACCATGTGACCCAGTAACACCACTCCTATGTACATACCAAAAGAACTGAACACATATCTCCACATAAAAAAATCCGTATATGAATGTTCACAACGGCATTATTCCTAATTGCCAAAAAGCAGAAACAATCCAATGCTCACCAATTGACAAACTGCTAAGTAAAATGTGTGTATTCATAAAATAAAATATTATTTCACAACAAAAAGGAGTGAAAAAATGATACAAGCTGGAACAGATGAAACATACTGAAAATATTACATTAAGCCAAAGATTACATATTGTATTATTCAATGTCAAGCATAGGCAAATTCATAGACACAGAAAGATTAGTGGTTGATGGGTGTCTGAAGCGGCTGAAAGGAGGTTAATGAAGGGGCAATAATAAAAAAATAGGCTTTCTCACAATCTGCTAGTGTTGTATTTTTTATATTTTCTGCAGAAATTTTTCAATATATATCAAACAACTTCAAAAGAGTTACTTCTTTTGACCTGATCTTTTTTTTAGGAAATTATCTTGGGGACATATATACAAATATTCCAAATATCTAAGGATATTTATTACAACTTATTCCATATTAAAAAAACTATGAGGGTAGGGATGTAGCTCAAGTGGTAGAGCACTTGCCTAGTATTCACGAAGCACTGGGCTCGATACCAAGCAGTACAAAATAACAACAAGGAAACACCACATTACATCCCCAACCTCAAAAACATTGTCCAGGCACATTATAGATGCTCAAGTACTCATTATGTAGCCATTGAATATAAGATTAAAGAATGCTTAACAACATTGGGAAATGCTTAATTCTTTTTTTTTTTTTTGCTAATTCTTAACAAGTGAAAAAGAACAATTACTAAAACACACATAGTATCATCCCATTAAAATGTACAAAGGATACCCATATTTATATTAAAATGAGCTAGTTATTAACCATTATTATTTTTGAATGGGAGAATTAGAGACAACTTTATTCTATAATTTAAAACTACTGTATTTTCCATGACAAGCATGTACTAATTCTGTAATCATATAGGAAATGCATTTTTAAATAAAGTATTCTAATGGTTCTTATTTTTTAACAGATCTCTTACCCTTAAGGTTACTACTCGAGCTTTGGGGTTTCGAATAGATGGTCCTGATGAAACATAATCAGCTGTGTCAATTTCAATTGGAAAATGCTTCTCACATTTCTCATCACTGTCTAGTGCAGTTGGCCATTCAGTACAGAAATCTGAGAATTTAAAAAGTTATAGTTCTGCAAGTAAATCCTCATTGTAATGCATAATGACAATACCAAATTATTTACATCATTCTCAGGTCACATGAAATGACAACATGAATTTTCTTTAACACACATCATCATTCCTCCTCCCTTTCCTTCTCAGGTACAAAGAGGAAAATTTTTCGGTGGAAGGGTACTAGGGATTAAACCCAGGAGTGCTCTACCCCTGAGTTACATCTTTTTTTTTTTTTTTTTTTGAGAAAGAATCTTGCTAAGCTGCTCAGGTTGGCCTCAAACTTTTGATCCTCCTACCGCAAAGTTGACTGCTGGTATTAGAGGCATGTGCCACCATGCTTGGCCCTAAGGAGGAATTATAGGAATAATCTGGATAATTTAGGTTTGGTAGAGAATAGTGTACTCAGTTAAAAGATAACTATCAGGTTTTTGGGTGGGGGTACTTTTGTGGTAGAGTATGTGCTTACCATGCATGAGGTTTAATTCCCAGACCCGAGATTTTAAAAAATAATAAAATTAAATAAAAAATTAAAAAATTTTAAAAAAATTTCAAGTGCAGTTTAATTCCTCCTTATTAATTAAAAGCAAACTGTTCACAGTGCCCACAGCATTACTGTTTGTGAAAAGCAAAGGATAATGTTAACTCACTCCAAAATGAAGGTTACAAAAGATCAGCTGAAAGGAACTGAAAGAAGCTCTAGAAAAGTTCTAAGAGGAAAACAAGGCATAGTCAACACTCTCTCAGAAATTGACCTAAATAAAGACTCAAATGGAACAGGTACAAAAGCCTAGGTCATCTTTATACGGATCTTTACAATAACTCATGTTTCTTCCACATGACCTCTGTGTGCCAGTGGGGCTAAATGAAAAGAGAAGCAGCCTTTTCTCCATATATATGGTCAAGACAGCCCAGAATGAAGGTGGGACTGGGTCTGAGACCTAGGTTACAACAGGAAGTTCTAAGCTGGTGACTGTGACCATGGTTTTCTGTTGATTTCCAGAGCACAGGGGAATAGTATTATCTCAGGTCCTAACTGAAGCTGGTGAGGAGAAGAGCACTACCTTTTGGCCTTCCATTGGTATCAACTGCTAACTTCATAAAGTCCTATTCCTAAGGAGTTAGTGTGATAGAGGGCCTCTGGTTTGGGATGAAAACTTCTGACACTATTAGGCTCCCCTTCTCATTCCTTAATAGCCTTACTTTAAGTAATTGGTTTCTTGGGCTAAACAAGTTAGACCTCATAGATCCACGGCTTTCTCCAACAAAACCCAACCACAGGAAAGACTGGTCATAAATACTGGTGGATGTGGGAGCTCTTCTCTGTGACAATCTAAGGGACAGTAAGAGGTACTTTGCAAATACCATTTTCCCAAGCTAAAAATTTTCTAATATGAAGTACTATACTTAGTTCCCTTTAGGCCTGATTTTAAAATTAAGAGTCAATAAAATGTCACTCTGGGTTACAGATATCCTCCGATATCTATGACTCAAAACATGCCCACAAATTAAGCTCACTCCATTATTCAAATACCCAGTTCAAAAGATCAATCTCAGTTAAATATCTTTGGAATTAAGAACATTTTGACACTTTAAAAAAGTGAACAGAGCAAGACTTTTGAGTTTGGATTTCATTCCCATCATGGACAAATTCCAATATCCTGCAACATAAGATATATATCACTGCCAAGCACTTTGTAAGAGACTACTTTGGAGAATTATGAGTTCTTGTGTTTGCACTGAATTTTTTTCTTTTCTTTTAAACTGTGGATAAGTTATCTCAATCACCACATAATTACAGTTGTTAAATTACCTAAATTATGTGTCCAAAAAAAAATAGTCAACTGGGAAGTATAAAATAGACTCCTGTTAACCTTTACTAATCTGATAGAGCAATGGACTAGACATGAATAAAAGATTTTGGTTTTTATTCAACTTCTACCACTGATTATTATTTTTTTGGTAAATTACCTAACTTTTCTGCACTTCAGATTTTCCATCTGCAAGTTAGATATAAAATCTGAACTCATCTACTTGAAAGAAAACTGAGTATTTGAAAGATTGAGTTATTTGGAAGATGAAATCTAAATCCAGAGCTGGCAGAAGTGCAAAGGCATAATTGAGCAAAGATTAAAAACTAATTTAAGTACTGTAAAAGATAATGCTATGGGCTGGGGTTGTAGCTCAGTAGTAGAGCGCTTGTCTAGCACACGTGAGACATTGGGTTTGATCCTCAGCACCACATAAAAATAAATAAAATAGTGCCGGGCTCGGCGGCATATGCCTATAATCCCAGTAGCTCAGGGGGCTGAGACAGGAGGATCACAAGTTCAAAGCCAGCCTCAGAAAAAGTGAGGCCCTAAGCAACTCAATGAGACCCTGTCTCTAAATAAAACACAAAATAAAGCTGGGAATGAGGCTCAGTGGTCGAGGGTCCCTGAGTTCAATATCCAGTATCCAAAAATAAAAAGTAAATAAGTAAGTAAGTAAGTAAATAAATAAATAAATAAATAAATAAAAGGTATTGTGTTCATCTACATCTAAAAATATTTTTAAAAAGAATGCTACTTTTTTAAATGTGCCATATGAAAGTCTTTTGTTTAAAAATTAGGAGTTATAGATGTATTTCATTAAAATAAGCAAAAGCTAGGTTATAAACACACATTTTAAAATAATGTTTAAAAAGAAGAAAACTGGAATTATCAGTGTAGAGTAATGCATTTGTTAACTGACTTTACAAAGGATCAAAAAGTGATATATGATTTGTGCCAAAAGGCACAAAAATTTGGAATAGTAATCAGTTTTAGTTCAATTCCAAGCAAAAATAAAAACAGAAACAGAAACCCAAAAAGGACAGAAAACCATTCTATTATCCCAAAGCAAAGGACCACATAAATGAAAAAGGTTTTTCTTTCCTCATTTTAAGAAGAAGATTACTATTCCTCTGATTTAGGACCCTTTTATATCTTTTTCCTTATATTTTTAAAAGTAATGTTCTTCCGAAAGCTCAGACTGAATCATAATTATGTTCATTATCCTATATCTCCTTCAACATAATCAACCTACCTATAATATGTTACCAGGATTCTTTCTTTTTCTCCCTGAAAAGCCTTAACGAGTATACTGAACATTTATACAACTTTTTTAAAATTTCTAATTTAAATTTTCACTTTTTTGTAGTCCTAGGGATTGAACCCAGGGGCACTCTACCACTAAGCAACATCCCCACCATTGTTTATTTTTTTATTTTGAGACAGGGTCTTGCTAAGCTGCCAAGGCTGACCTTGAACTTGCAATTGTTTTGCCTCAGTCTCCCAAGTACCTAGAATTACAGGAATGGACTACTGTGTCAGTTATACACCTTTTAGTCAGCATTAATACATTAAGACTTTTATCCAAAGGTACTAACTCTTGAATTAAACTACATAATCAATCACCAATAGCTGTGAATCAGGAACAGTTCAAAATATGCTTATCCAACATATGGTCCAATGCAAATTAGATCAAAATTAAATTGGAATGTATGTATAATTATAAAAACATACATAGAACCATGAACAAAAATTTGCCTTTACCTTTATGCATGTAAGAAAGAGAAGAAATTGTAGTATAAGTGCATGAAATCTATGATTATGCCTATGAATCAACAGATATTATTCAAAAATCAATAAACCCAGAACCGGAGATATAATCGCATTCTGGTGATTATTTATTCATATACACACACAACATAAAAAGTACTTGTTATGAATTAAATACATACTCTGAAAGTAATCACTAGAACTAAACAATGATGAAAAGAAACTTCTGGAATAATGGGCTTGGTATGGAAAAGAAAGCATAAGACTTGTTTATGATTGCAGGTTCTTCCGATTGATTCACCCTATGTATATATCACTTCTAATTTTTTAAAAACCTTAATTTCTTCAATAGCTGTTCTCTGTGTTGTATCCCATTACCGAACCCACTGACTATTCTGCTATTTAGTATTCTTATTTACTATTCTCAGTTTGAATCGTACTGATTTGCATTTATTGGTAAAACTGCAATATTTTCTTCAATCTTTTTATGTATGTGCTTTCTACAACTCAACAATAAGTCCATAACCTATCTGTGAGCAAGAATTATGGTTTCAATTTCGAGGTTAGTTGTAATACCTTCTAGAGTAGTAAGCAAAAAAAATTAAAAAATGCAGATTTGACATCTAATAATTCACTAAAAACAACTTAAAAATCGTTCTTTAAAAAAGAAGAAACTGGGGCTGGGGAGATAGCCCAGCTGGTAGAGTGCTTGCCTTGCAAGCGCAAGGCCCTGAGTTCGATCCCCCATACTGCAAAAAAAAAAAAAAAAAAAAGAAGAAGAAGAAGAAACTGGGCTGGGGTTGTGGCTCTGTGGCAGAGCCCTTGCATAGCATGGTAAGGCATTGGGTTCAATTCTTAGCACTGCATATAAATAAATAAAATACAGGTCCATCAATAACAAAAAATTTTTTAAAAAAAGAAGAAACTGATAATCACTCAGAATGTAATAGCTATCGTTTACATGGACTTACTTTTAAGCACTTTGAATCTTATCAGACCTGAGATTTTCAATTTTAAAAAATCTGTCTTCAAAACTTTTAAATGTTCATAGGAAACATATAGTTTATATGAAAACAAATCACTTACCTTTAAGAGCTTCACAGTGTTTTTTAATAGCTACAGGAGTCAAATGCAGAAAATTGGGGATCTAAAATAGAAAATTTTAAAGGATAAATTACAACTTTTTTTTTTGAGACAGGGTCTCACTAGGTTGCCCAGGGTGGTCCTGAACTGGTGCGCTCAAGTTAGCTTCTAGTCTGTTTCCTAAATAGCTAGAACTATAGGCCCTGCTAGTTAAATGTCATAAAACATAATGAAAACATATGAAAAACATAATTTTCTCATAAAACTAAATCACAGGCCAATGAACAATGTAGCAAATAAAATCAGATAGTTCTTTTACAATATTAAAATAGGTACTGACCATTGGTATTATTAGCTGAGGGGCTTCATTTTCTATACTTTTATTTTTTAGAGACAGGGTCTTGCTATGTGTCCAGGCTCGCCTTGAAATCATGATCTTCCTGCCTCAGCCTCCCAATCAGTGGGATTATAGCCACACACCACCACTTTCAGTTTATATTTTTGAAACATGAAAATATAAATCTCAAGTTCATAAAAAGAAAAATAATAGATGTTTATATGGATTTAAATAGGGACTATTCTAAGCACTTTACATATATTAGCCGAGTTAAATGTATTCAATGATACCGTAACTCTGAATAGATGGCATGCATTAAATGTTTGGATTTTTACATTTATTAAAATACCATTCAAAATCATCAGCATTATTACAAACATACTGCTCTCTCCCACCCAGTGACATTTTCCAAAGACCTTCCATTTTAATTAAGTTCTTTCTCTTCATTTGAAGGAAAGCTTTGCTTTCCTCAATGTTTGCTTTCTTGTGTCCCCTGAAGTATTCCTATTTCCAAATTTAATTTATACTATATCTAGTAGCAGAGCACCCTTCTTCCTCTTCCTTTTTCACTTTTTAACATTACCTTTTTTTTTTTGCGGTGCTGGGAACTGGACTCAGGGCCTTGTGCTTGCAAGCACTCTACCAACTGAGCCCTCAACATTACCTTTTAAATAAAACTTTTGCAAGAAGACTCTTATCTAGTGGAAAGCATACTTCATTTTCCACTCTAACTTCCATTATTCAAGATATATACTCTTAAGACTACACATTTAAGTTTTCCTTTATATAAAAAAAAAATCTATAGTATATAAATGATTATAGACGCTATCAAATGAGGCTTTTAAAATGACTTATTTTGCTTTAAGCAGTAAAGAAGTGAAGGTTGGTGGACTATTACAATAATATTAAATATTTTACCTTTCTGGAAAGAAAGTTTTAAAAACCTCTTTTTTTTTTTTTTTTTTTTTTTTTGTTTTGTGGTGCTGAAAATTGAACCCAGGGTCCTTTGCATGTTGCACGTGAAACAAGCACTTTACCAACTGAGCAATGTCCCCCAACCCCTAAAATTCCTCTTTTAAAAGTAGAATCTTGGGCTGGGGAGATAGCTCAGTTGGTAGAGTGCTTGCCTTGCAAGCACAAGGCCATGGGTTTGATCCCCAGCACCGCAAAAACAAAAAAACAAAAACAAAAAGTAGAATCCCAATTCTCAGTCTCAAATTAGATTATTTCACTATTCTTAGTTATACTTGAAAGACAAATATAGAGAAGATACAATTAAAAAGGCCACAAGGAAAGACATAAGACTGATTAATTAGATTCTCAAAGACCTAGAGTTCTTTGAATCTTTTGTACCATGAATAAACAAAGTACAACACTATCACCTGGAAAAAAATTATAGTAAAATACAATATGCTGCTATATACTGAAACTTGAAGGCAGGTGAGAATGGAGGGAAGATCAGCATTTGTTTAGGTATTAGTCTGAGCCAATGAACCAGCAATTAATCTTACCTTTAAAAGTTCCAGATTTCCCTCCTTTGCCATAGGCACGCCCTTTTTTACTGGATAACCCATTCGAACAGGTAGAGGTACTGTGGAGGGTTTAAATGGTGCTGCAACAGGGTAAACACTAGGCCAGTCCTGGTCAACAGCCATTCTCTCTGTCCTAGGAGGCAGTGCCTAAGAAACATAAAATACTTAAAATTTTAAAATATATTCTTTAATTTTAAACCATAAGTAGCAATTATGAGAAATAAAAGCGGAACTGCAATCTACATAAAATCTGGCCTCCAACAAATCTACTGTTGTTCAAATGAAAAACCATTAAACCTGTTTAAATATCTCTGAATTGTTTCTTCAAACCCTCTGGCAAAGATCTCCTTTAATGTCACATTTCCTTTACTAAAAATTGATTTCTTTAATTAGAATTTCAGCAATCACTTTACATTTTTGTTTATGCAGTGTTAATATATCATGAAATATTTTTAAAAACTTCTTTGATGGAAGTCAGTATATAAGGGAATACTGAGAACTTAAAAACAGGAAATAAGGATTAAGGACTTGGAAATAAGTACATTGGGGCTAAACAAATTGAATAAATACATAATGAGAAATTATATGGCTCCCAGGCCCAGAAAAAACTACTTGACAGCTTAGTCAATCATATTAACATACATAAATATATAAGTATTTTAAAATATATATACTAAAATACAGACACGCACACATATTTTTTAATGGTAGAAAGGGATGGCTAGCATACAAAAGTACGATTTAAGGTGGCAAAATTCAGCAATGCCCATCTAAGCAACATCAAAACCAGAATAGTACATATCCTAGAAGCAGGTAATATTCCTGTAAAAACTATTGCCGAGATGATTGCAATTTGGTGTCATTTAACTTCCAGCTAATGTGCTTTTGTTCTGGTTCCATGCTCATCAACTGACCTTATAATTTGAATTCCTCCATAGAGATACCCACAGGGTAAGACTGACTAGGTGAATGCATATACCTAAGCTACACAACTGCTAAGGGCATCATAAAAAAATAGTTCTATATTCTGTTTCCTGGGAGTGTGTGAGTGACCCATTCTCTGGGTAGAGGGTAAAAAAGGTCAAAGATTAACCCCTACCAGGCCTGGGGCAATCACCCAGTAAACATGATTTTGTGAAGCCTTCTCTGGCAGCACCCTTCCACCTTATAATAAGTATCTGCCTCACTTTAGAATTTCAGAAACCATTAAAATAGCGTAGAGTAGAGTATAAATTGTTTACCTTTCTTCTCAGCTGCCTTTCACTTTTGGATGTTCTTTCTGTTGTACCTAAAGATAAAACAATAGGGATAGAGGATTTTATGAGTTGTTCAAGAGTCATCATTGTCCCTCATTGCCAAGCACCACTATAATCCCAGCAGCTCAGGAGGCTGAAGCAAGGGGATCAAGAGCTCAAAGCCAGCCTCAGCAAAAATGAGGTGCTAAGCAACTCAGTGAGACCCTGTCTCTAAATAAAACACAAAACAGGGCTGGGGATGTGACTCTGACTGAGTACCCCTGAGTTTAATCCCTACCCATCTCCCCCCACAAAAAGATGCTTAGTAACATAAGTATGAAATGACAACCTGTTTTAAGTTCAGACTGAAATCATTTTAACAAAAACAGAAAGAAATAGCCTTTAAAAATTCAGTTACATAAAGTTTCTTTTTATTGCTGATATAGTGAACTCATCATCTACGGAAATATTTTCAATAAATTTTAAGGTTCACAACAAAATAAACACACTTTCCCAAATTAAAATACCTAGGTATAAATAAGTATTGTGAATATTTAAAGATAACTGGTTTGAAATGTCCTAATTATAAATATACTTGCTCATATTTGGAATCACTCTGTTTTTTCTATCAAAATGACAATGCCTCAGTTTTTTCTTCTCTATTATATATTAGAAAAGTCAATGACACAATAACTAACACCAATAACAAAACTTATGGCCATTCCTACTAAGTCACATGATTATAGAAGAATGTGGATTACTTCAAACAGAAAACACCTTTTAAATAATCTTACCTTATGTTTCTCTAAATAAATGTTCTGCTATCTTAAAATAGCTACATTTCTATTAAAATTTTAGTTGTAGATGGACACAATATCTTTATTTTATTTATTTTTTATGTGGGGTTGAAGATTGAACCTAGTGCCTCACACATGCTAGGCAAGCGCTATTCCATTGAGCCACAACCCCAGTCCAAACAGCTATATTTACTGAACATTTCCACTTGCAGACACTGTACTAAATGATTTTCATTATTTAATTTAATCTTACTCATTACAACAAACACAAGTACTATTATTAGCCTTCCTTAGAGGTCAAATATAGTCAAGAAAACTAAAGAGAAAGAAGTTAAGGTGACAAGAGCATGACCTGATCTACTTTTACCCTTACAAGGTTCTGTAGCTACAACAAAATTTCCAGAACCATACCTTTAATATTTTTCTCAACTTTCTGATCTCTACTTGTAATGTGCCTTCCATCTGCCTGGTTCCTTCCCCATCTGCATTCACCTCATTTCTCCATCTGACTTATTTCAATTCATCCCACAATACTTTACCATTTATTCATTCATAAATTATTTAAGTAATATTGTGTACCAGAAAATAGGAAGGCAGCAATGAGCAAACAGATAGTCCCTTCTCTCACAGAATGTAGAATCTGTCAAATAAGACAGAATTTTACCAAGTAATTTCAATAAACAGTATACTACTATGGATACATACAGCAGGGAACTGAACCTAGGGAACAACAATTAGTTGTTATTAGTGTGTATGTGTGTGTGTGTGTGTGTGTGTGTGTGTGTGTATTAAATACTGGGGATGAAACCCAGGACCTCATACATGTTAGACAAGCACTCTACCATTGAGCTATCCCCAGATCTGTTTTAAATTTTGAGATAGGTTCTCACTAAATTGCCCGGGCTAGCTTCAAATTTGAGATTTTCCTGTCTCTGTCTCCCAAGTACCCAGGATCACAGGCATGTGCCACCGAGGTCAGCAGTTTTGTTAATTTCAGGTACCAACTTGACTGGATTAAGAGATAACTTGATAGCTGGTAAAGCATTATTTCTTGGTGTGTCTGGGAGGATACTGCCAATGGAGATAAGTGTGTGAGTCAGTAGACTGAGAGGATAAGATTCATTCTTAAACGCCCCAAGGAGGGGAAGGATAAAACTGAAAGGCAGAGGAAAGGTGAATTTGTTCTTTAACTCTCCTGGAGCTGGAATACTTTTCTTCTCAGACTTGGACTGAGCCACACTACTGACATCCTTGTGTTGCCAACTTGTAATAGTCTGTTATAGGACTTCTCAACCTCCTTAATCATGTGAGACAATTCTCCTAATAAGTTCATCCCCTCACCTATCTATCTACCTCTCCATCCTACCAATTCTGTCTCTCTTGGGAACACTGACTAATATGAATGTGGGAAACCTCCCTGAGGAAGCAAACTTTAAGCTAAAACTTGAAGGATGAGTAGGAGGTAGACAGAGAAACAGCCAGGTAAGAAAAAATGTTTGGAGAAAACATGGAAAATCAAACTAAACAAATTCAAATTCAATATAGCTGAAAATGTTATGAGTAGAATAGTGAGAAAACTGAAGGGGAAAAAAGGAGGCTAAAGACATTTAATGGACATCTCATCTATAATAAATGCGTGGCAGAGTTCTTGATTTACTTCTTCCAGTCTTCCCAATCCATGTAAATGGTATTGCAATTCATCCAATTGCTCAGGACAAAAATATAATATGCTTCCTTGAGATGTGTCCTCAAGGACTACAACAAATCAGTAAATCCTATCAGCCCTAACTTCAAAATCCTAAATCCAACCATACCACCTTTTCCACTTATAACCTCAAGTCACCATCATCTCATTTAGATTACTGTAACAGCAGTCTCTGGCTTCCACTCTTAACCTACTGAAGTTAGTTCTCCACACAGTAGCCAGTGACCTTTTAAAAGTGCAAATCACATCTGTTCCCTGTTCAAAGTCATCCAACATGATCCCCAGCTTGGAATAAAATTCAAGCCAAATATCAAAATCAAATGCTTACAAACCCTAAGATCAGTCCATTACCTAATCCTCTGACATCTTGTACTACCACTCTCCCATTTGCTCACTAGTTCTAGGTAAGCCTAGAACTTGTTGGCCTTCTTTTTGTCCTTGATCACATCCCTAAACTTGTTTTCATTTGTGGGCCTTTCACTTGTTTCCTATGCCAACAATGCTCTTGTCCCAAATATTGCATGTCTCTAGGCTCTGCTTAATTTTTACCTCCTCAGAGAAGTCTTTCCTGACTATCTTATCCTACCCTATAGCCACTTCTCCCCCAATATATCATTATCAATATTCTGCTTTATTTTTCTTTATAACAGTAAACACTTGACATTTTATGTAGATGGTTTACTTTTTTTACTCAAACTTTCCTAAAAGGATATAAACTTCGTTAGCTCAGGGACTCTGCTGTATTCCCAAAGCCTAGGGCACTATCTAGCATACAGTAGAAGTATTCAGAGAATAAAAAAATTTAAATAAATATTAAGGCTATGAGCCACTATGATGCATTAAGGAATTTACAATTTTAAAGACATGCAAAGTCTGACACTAAGCTATGAGAAGTATGTGGTGTAAATTGGAGAAATTATATCAGGCAGCATGAATATGATGTGCCCACTCCTTGGTGAGCCTTTCCTGACTCTGTATGGCTCCTTCTCAATGCTCTCCTCACCCTATTCACTCTTCTACTGCAGTATCTCTCACTCTACAGAGTATTTCTCTGTCAACAAATTTGTCTTTTCCACGACCTTGCCCCAAGTCAAGAACGCTACCAAGCATCCCTAAAATCTCTTTTGGAAAGAAGGTCATCCCATTTGGTGACCTGAAATTCAGAGCTATAGTTTTTTTCTGGTATAGCTGTATACGTTTTTAAAACATTCGGGAAACTCCATGGTTCAAACATTGCCTGACAAACCTTATCAAGTACTAGTAGATTGCAGACCCGGGCCCGTGGCCACCGGACGGCAGCACCAGAAGGTGCCGTTCGCCGCGGAGGGCAGCAAGCTTTCTGTGCCAGCGTCCAGAACACGCGGAGGCCGGCGGCCAGGAACCGGGAAACACGGGCGCAGAGGACAGACCCGCACCCGCGGCTTTCCTCCTGGCCCGGCCGGCAGAGGACAATCGGCCTCCCCGGGAGGAAGCGGCCGTCGTAGGGCCGGTGTTCCGCCCTTTTACCTCCCCCCAAACCTGGAAGCAACACGGCAGACACTCACGCAGGCCAGGCCTGGAAGCATGAGTGGTCGGGGATACCGCGGTGGAGAAGGCACGCAGAGTCCTGACCCACGGCTGCAGGTCTAGCCAGAGCCGGAACACGGCGACCGCCATGCTGTGCGGACGGCAAGCGGGAGGGAACAAGCCTGCTGCGTGCCGAGGGGACGGGTCTGGGCCGCTGAGCGCCGACCCACCGGCTTTGCCCCGCCCCCAGGATGGGGACGCGGGAAGCTCATGGGCCTGCGCACTCAAAAACCTAGCCTGAAGTGCTGAGAGATTTCCCCAAATAGAAAAAAGTAAAAATAAAAAGAGAGAGAAACGATTTTTAAAAATCGAATCATACAACCATAGAAATGAAAAGTTTTACACCATTTGTGTACAATGAATCAAAATGTTTCTGTAAAAATAACAAATATTTTAATTAAAAAAAATCGAATCAGTTAGTTCAACAACAATTGCGAATAAGGACCATAAGGAATGTGGGAATTGTGGCTCACATAGGGCAGATGTGTTCTGAATGGGATCACAATTCAAAACAGGAGCCAGGCAGTCTACTCTAGGGCCCCAATTCTTTGCAATGACTCTTTTCAACACTTAAAGTCTTCAAGTAGTGCAAATGATATGCGATAAGGGGAAAGTGACATTATCCCTTTGTAGTTAAAAGTATAGCCTCCTACACCAGACTACTTAAATTTAAAACTTAAGCAGATTTGGCATACAGTGGGCATTGTGTATGCATAGTCCGTATAACTCTTTAATGATTTGGTTAGTTTGTCATAGATCAAATTAGAATTATAAAGTCAGAATTCACAGGGACCTACAAAATAGTGTGCTTTTAATGACCTAATCCATCCTACCCTAGGACGGATTAATACAAAAGCCTTAATAAAATTATACTTTATTTTTTTATTAAGCAAGGTACAAAATTATTACAGCAAAAGAACTTGGAATAAACACAACTGATTCTTGGTAAGCACACATAACCATTAGAGCAGGGGAGAATGCACTTGTCTCACAGTATTCTAGCCAGGAGCATTAAATGTGCCACGGGAATCATTCAGTAGGTATGTGTGTTCATAGTGGGGATAAATGGCATGAAATGGATCTTCATTAATAAACAACCTCATCTTTTCTGGCCTTTTACCATCTCATTATTGCTCCAAAACAGAAACATAGAATATTAGTTTCCTAGAATAGTTATAACAAAATACCACCAACTGGGTGACTTAGAATAACAGAATTTATTGTCTCACAGTTCTGGTATCTAGAAGTCCAAATTCCAGGTGTCCAAAGGGTTGGTTCCTTCTGAAGTTTCTGAGGGAGAATCTGTTCTATGTTTCTTTCCTAACTAGTAATACTTGCCAGCAACCCTTAGTATCCCTGACTTGTGGAAGCATCAGACCAACACTGCCTCTGTCTTCCCATGGTGTTTCCTCTCCTCTTTTTAAAGATTGAAAATATGGTCCTTTTAATCAGAAGGATGTGGAATTTGAATGCAGTCTTTGCTTCTTTGTAATCTCAGGCAAAATCATCTAACCTCTTTGAGTTTGTTTCAAGGAAAGGGTGAACAGTAGTATCTTCCTTGTCATAGTTGTGATGAAGTGAGATACATTTCAGAAGATAGAATAAATGGTGGCAACTGGACCTAAGGGTCAATGCAATAGCCTCTTTCTATCAAATTTGTATATTTTAGTACATAAGTGTATAGAAATCTAGTGGCAAAAAGAGTATGATCATATTCAGAGACTTTTCAATTTATGAGCAAGATGTTAAGAGATCTGGATCCCTATTCTATTTTGTTATGCTTTCTCTCTTTTTGCTTTTATCTTTCTCTAAGGCTAAAGAGGATAGGCATGATCAAAGCTAGGGGAGTCAAAATAATACTTTTTATTATTTTCCCCAGCATCAAGTATAGTAAATTTTATTTATACTAAAAATTAAAATTTCAGTTGTGAGACTATAAGTAGGCCATAATTTCTGTCTTATGCAGTATAAAGGGAAAAGCATGAATCCCAGCTAGTGGGGAGCCTGAGGCAAGAGGATAGAAAGTTCAAAGTTAGCCTGAGCAACTTGGTGAGACCCTGTCTCAAAATAACATCAAAAAAGAAATAGAGGTGTAACTCAGTGGTAGAACTTTTGCTTAACATGTTCAAGGCCCTGGGTTCCCTCCTTAGCACCTCTTCCCCATCCAAAGAAGAGTAAAGTATGGCCAGATGTGGTGATGCATACTTGCAATCACAGCTACTTGGGAAGCTGAAGGAGGATCACCAGTTAGAAACCAGCCTGGGCAATTTAGTGAACCCTGTCTCAAAAAAAAAAAAAAGATAGAAAGAGAAAGAAAATGTAGTGTAAAGGGTAAAGCTTGCACATAGGAGTTACTAAGACTTACATAGTTTTTCAGTTAGAAAGGATCTTGAAGCTACAATTACTTACTCATGATAAAAATATTTTCTTCAAACTTTTCGACCAAATAAACTAACACGTTATAGAAGCCAGGTTGGGTTTGTTTGATAAATGACCTACACTTAAAAGGGACCTTTGCAGTGGAGAATGTGGAGGTGGGCAGCATGAAGAGGAGTGAGGGATGAGGTACTGGGAACGGAAATGGAGAAATTATATTCCCTGCAATGTGTGATTATGTCAAAATGACCCCACTATTATGTATAGCTATAATGCACTAATAAAAACATTAAAAATGTGGAAGTCATAAAGATAAACTATAAATGCAAAACTAAAAACCAGTGTGTGTAAATATGTATTATATGTTAATTGTTTCAAAAAACTGTAAATAAATATACCTACAAATGCATATGGACTGGTTCTAGAAAGTCACATAAATACTGACAGCAGTGATGGCCTCTCAGGAGACTGGGAGACTTACACTGGAAGTCCATATTGTGTATAATTACCTACTTTCAAAAATATGGATAAAATATTTTTGCATTGATGAAAAAGGGGGCCTATGCTTGGCTTAATGCTCTGCTATCCCTGACAAAATTCTTAATAATTTTTGTAAAAGAAGCTCCACATTTTCAATTTTCATATAGTCCTGCGTATGATGTAGCCAAATCCTGTGTAGAACGGTTTTAAATATTAAGCTTTTATTTTTTTTACAGTGTGTTTTCCCGTATTTAAAAGCTGTATCGGGGCTGGGGATATAGCTCAGTTGCTTGCAAGGCAAGCACAAGGCCCTGGGTTCAATCCCCAGCACCGCAAAAAATAAAAAATAAATAAAAAATAAAAAAAATAAAAGCTGTATTAGTGCATTGAGAGATACTTTAATCAAAGCTAACTTGTTTATAACAACTGTGTGAACACAATATCTCTATTTATAAGTATGGTAGACAATTTGAAATATACAGGTATAAGGATGAACCTTGTATTATGCTTTGGATGTGAGATGTCTCCCCAAAGCTCCTGTTAATACAAGAATATTCAGAACTGAAAAGAGTACATTATAAGAGCTATAACCTAATCTGTCCATCCTAGTTTGGATGGACTCACTGGTAGTACCTGTAGGCAGGTGGGACATGGCTGAAGGAGTTGGGTCACTGGGGGAGTGCCCTGTAAGTATTGTTCATCCTGCAGCCCCTTCCTCTATCTCAGTTTCTTGACAACACCATGGGATGGATGAGCACTTTTCCTCCTTTGGGACCTTATCATGATGTGCTGCCTCATCTTTGGTACAGAACAAGGGAGTTAACTGTCTATGGACTGAGCCCCCAAATAAACTTTCCCTCTTGTAAGTTATTCTCGTTGTGTATTTTGGTCAAAGCAGCACAAAAACTGATGAAAAAAGGGATGAGTTCCTTTGGTTTTCTATCCCCTTTTTTTCTTTCCACACTTCTGGCTTTGGTTCTTCTGTTGCCATGGTAGCCAACTGTCTCAGAACACAGACTTCTGATAGTTGCGCTTCTTAGCCACTCAGACAAAGGATCCGAACGAATTAGGAGATCCCTTGCCTGTGCTTCAGGAGTTGGCAGCATCTGTTTCATGTACTGTAAGAGCTGAGTGTAACACACTGCAATGTGTGTGTGTGTGTGTGTGTGTGTGTGTGTGTGTGTGTAACAGAGATTGAGATTGAGAGAGAGAGAGAGAGGATCATGGGAAATACTAATCTAAAAATACCATCAGATGATGAGAGGACAGGAATTTAAATAGCTATACTCTTTCTAGAAAGTTATTCAGAATTCAAATGTTATAAGACTTAATGTAGTTGTTATCTTTGGTCCAGTAATCCAACCTATAAGACTATGAAAAGAGAGACAGATATTTATGGGTAAGGGGGTTTACTGTCATTAATATGACCACTGTTCATGGTCTTAATAATCTAAGGGTAATTGACAGCTAAATAATCATCATTAATGGTGGTCACCTAAGAGTCATTAATGAGAAAATGGTTAAGATTACAGAATAGCCATATGTGTGTTTCTTGTAGGCTGTGCCATGAAATTTAATGACCTCAATTTCTGTAGATGTGACATCCACATATATATGAATGTGTGCATATATGTACAATATATATTCATATATGTATATATATAGAGAAAAATATCTCTTTTACTGATGGTTATTATCTCTGGATGGTGTGGAATTATAGGGGTAGTAATTTTCTTCTTCATACTTTCCAGAATTTTAGGATACAAATTCTTTGAACTGTAATAAGACAGGGTATGAGAGGTATCAGGTTGAGATGATCAGTACAGAGGGTTCTTGTACAATAAGTTTGGAAAGAGAAAGGACTGCCTCTTTTGCCTGTGACTGGAGAGTGCAAACACAAGATGTACTTCTGCCTGAGTGGGATAGTTCTGAATGGGAATTATTGCCAAAGTACATGACTCTATTCCCAATATCACCTATTCATGTTTTTCTTTTGAAGTTTCCTGTGTTGAGACTGAAGTTGGAGACTTCCAACAATATGGACCCCCGCTCCTCTGTCAGTAACTATGCTGAACAAGAAAATGGAATTTCTGAATCTAAATCAAACCCAAGTACCTCTGGAACCTGTATCGTCTCTGAGGACAGTGCTGGCTATGAGAAGGTCACCATCACTGCCGATGAAAACAGTACTGCCAATGAAGCTGCCACTGCCTATGAAAACGCCACTGCCTATGAGACTACCACTGCCTATGAGGGTCTGAACCCCTACGAAGGCTTGATTTCCCCAGGTTCTTCCTCCCACTATTTCCCTCTTGTCGAGGGGTCATGGAAACGGAAAACATAAGTAGCCCCACTGAGAGAAGAGAGCAAAATCTGGACAACCCAGAGGAGCTTTGCAGACGAAATATTACCAAGTTATTAGATGCCTTGAACTCTGATAATGAAGATGCATTAGATGATTCGGATCTAAGTGGACACTATGAGAAGGATATGCCTTTAGGAAGTGCAGATGAAAATTTGAACACAAATAAGCTTTGCAGACTAATCATTACTCTGGTAAGGAGGCTGATACAGGCTCTACTGAAAACTCAATCAATACTTCGGATCTAAAGGGAGAAATCCAAAAGTTAAGGAACGGCCAGAAAGAGAGGTTAAAACAGACTGCCTCCAAACTCTATGATGTTTCACAAAAGCTTATGGAACTTCTAGGAGATCAAAAAGATAAAGATACTGAAGATTTGTATTATCCAGCAGCACGCCTTCCAATTTCTATGAGACCAGTCATCAAAATGAAATTATTCAGGTCTTGCCACAGTATGATGTACCAGAAAATGAATGCAGCGACCAGTTTCTAAAAATTCCTACTAGGTTTGAGGGAGATCTTATGGAGGTGAGCACAGAGCTGCCTCGCTGCAGAGCAAGGGATGGGCCCAGTGGGGGTGCCAGGATGGACAGAATGGAGTCATTGTGCTTGCTGTGAAGCAGAGGTGACCCCCAGTGTCTGAGGAGGTAAACAATGGCAGAAGAATGACAGGAGGGAAAGGAGCCAGGGAAAAGGTGTAGGGAAAATGCCAAGGAGCACTGAGAGAGACAAGAGTGGTGAGGAGCAATGAATGCATGTATGTGTTTAAGTATCAATGAGTACTGCAATTTCGCACTTACAGTTGGGCTATTTTTGGTAAAAAGTGAATTAAATTTCCATAAATCAGTAAACATTGACTTCATTGCTACGGGCATAACATGTATCTAACTTATCCATTTTCTCTTGACAGATATTTAGCTACGCAAGTATTAGTGAGGACATCCGCCCATTCTCAGCAAGGAAACAAGAGGAAGAGGACACACCTTCCCAACAGGAAACCACTTGTTGTTCCAATTTCCGATACATTTGCAAATGGTTCTGTAATCGGTTCTTTTCCTTTTTTTCCTCACTTTCTCTGGGGAGAAAGTGCTCTGTGAGGGCAATTCAGACCCCCACTGAGCCAAAACCAAAGCAAAGATATCCTGGCAAAAGCAAGAAAATTCTCCCACACGATGGGAGTTCTCTTTCAGAGGACACCCCATAGACCCAGATTTTAAAATTTTTGATAGTTCATACTGTACAGTCCCCATGCTTTTCTATTTTTTTTCAATAAACAAATATTCTTATTATCCATGTCTTCCTCCTCTTTCATCATAAAATCTGAGCCCAGAATGTATGTATGTTGCATAGACAGCCAAAATTCATTCTGGAACGTTTTAGATAGTATTATAATTCTTAAAAGAAGGTATTCTTTTTCTCTCCTCTCCTCCCTTCTTATTCCATTTTATATAATTTATTTTCCTCCAAGAGATGTGCACAAGTGATCCTGAATAAATGGAAACCTCTGTACACACACTCAAAACAACACCTATTCACAGATGCCCTGGGAGCTAAGCCAGAGGTGGGGAACCTCCCACAGCTTGATTTCACTTAGGCTCAGGGAAGTGTAGAAAGGCTTTCTTAGTACAAAGAGGAGGTTGAACAGACATGTAAAGAACTGAACTGGTAATTCATTTAAAGGTGGGAGGAGGAACAGGGACAGGATGTTCTGTCCAGAAAGCAGATGAATTAGTGGGAACTCTGTGATGTCACAAAGAGGCAAAGATATCAAACTTCCATGTCACACCACCCCCCAGCCTAGGCTTACTGTGCCCATTGTGTTTTCTTCAATTTCCTTCAAATGGAAGTGAAGTTAATTATTATTTATAATAGACATTCAGTTTTCCTGCTCTTACATTCATTTATGACTAATCCTTCTGATAATGTACAGCATCTTTCTGTTTTTCAGAATATAAGAAAAACACTGTAGGCTACCTCATTTTCTCCAAATGGGTTAATCTGAGAGCCAGATGCTACCCTGTCTGCTGCAAAACCCCTGGGGTCCCTCTCAGTCAACCTTGAGCATTTCTACCACTCACTTCCACCTCCACCTTTATTTACAGTCACATAGAGAAATAAAAGTCTTTGTATTTTAAGCATTTTACTACTAGTTTTTAAAAGAAAGGTCATAAAATGCCAACTCTGCTCTTTGATCTGTGGTTTCTTGTTTCCTGGGGATTCTACATCCTCTGCATTCCTCTCCTCAAGCTTCTTCAACAACTACTACTACTACTACTACTACTTCTTCCTTCTTTCATCTCCTCCTCCTCCTCCCCCTCCTCCTTCTTCTCCCCCTTTTTTGTAGAAAACTCTTTCCACCAAGGGCCTGCCCAGTTTAGATTGAACCCAAGGGAGAACAACTGTTGTTTTCCAACAATTTCTATCTATTTCATCTGAATATCCAGATTAGATGACAATCATTTCACCAGACCTCAATCCCCAAGAATTCCTTCTGGGCACTTCCTTTCTGACGATGGAAAAGGATTAACCATGACCACCATAGACAAGGAGGGGTTCACTGATCAGACACCAAACTGGCAGGTATAGGCAATACCTAGAACAAATAGATCCACCTTGGACTCATGGAGGCTACAGACCAGTGCAGAGGATAGTCATAATCAAAGCATGACTGGTAAATGCACATGATTCTCATACTCCATCAGTGGTGGAAACAAGTCTGCCTGAAACTTTACAAAAAAATAAAAATATTTTCCCCAGAGAAGTCGTACCATTACAACACAGTGGATGGACTTGATTTGGAATGAGAATAAACCATGTTCCGAGCATCCCACATATATAATCTCTAAACATTCCAAAAACTGTGAGGAAGACAAAATACCCAACAAGAATAACTTAGAAGAGGGGAGATATATTTGGTTCATGGTTATCTGTATATCATAGATGAAACAAGTTAAAAATGGATTTGCTGCTGGTAGAAGACACAGGATGCAGGACCTGAGCTTCATAGGCACTCAACTGGTAGAAATATTGTGGGATTTTTTTCAAAAGTTTTGAAAAATACAGAAAATATTATAAAAGGAAAGTAGACCATTTCAAAAGATTGCCTGTATTTGGTTTTGCATGAACCACCATCACACTTGGACAGAAGTATGCTGAACTTGTAGGTAAAAATAAGAAAGGTCAACTATGAATGGTGTAGAGAAAAAGGGGTGGGAGGGGTTGGAATGGAAAAACAGTAGAACAAAACAGTATTACCCTATTATATGTATGATTACATGAATGGTGTGAATCTACATTGTGTACAACCATAGAAATGAAAAGTTGTACCCCATTTGTGTACAATGAATCAAAATGTGTCCGTAAAAATAAAAATATTTTAATAAAAAAATAAAAATTTAAAAAAGGCCATATGCTTTGTATACTTGAAAACAATTCGAACGATTGGTTTTAATTCTCACTTAAGTAATAAGGAGGCAACCAGCGACCTCATGCAATAGCCTGACCAAAGACCTTGGGGAATTCAACAAATGCTAAAATGAGGTTCACACCTGCAATGCCTAGGATAAAGGGTGGCTTTCAAGACTGAATGAAACAATCAATACCTAGGCAATTTTTAAAGACTTCAGCAGGGTTAGTTGTGATACAAAGGTGATAATTATTTATAACCTATTACCTGGGGAAATTAGCATCAAATGACTAATTCAAATGTCATGTACAGAAGACCAAATCAACCCAGGTATGTTTATCTCACATGAAACCCAGAGGTTTGTCTTTTAGTTTAACATCTGGTCCAATGATTTTTCATTGATAAAATGGTGCTCACTGTGAGTATTGTACAGATGGTCTCACTTCCATATAAATTGAAAATGAGATTCTATCCTGTACAGCCGGGTAAAGTTTTCACCTTGGTATCCTTACAACAAAGTTTCAGAGGGCTAGAGTGTTATTTTTTTTAATATTAGGTGTTTCTAAAAGCTTCTGTTAATGCAAGAATATTCAGAGATGGAAGGAGTACATTAAGAGAACTGTGACCTAATCAGTCCATCTAGTTTGTGACCTAATCAAGTCCATCTAGTTTGACGGGACTCGCTGGGTGGCAACTGCAAGCGGTGGGGTATAGTTAGAAGAGATAGGTCACTGGGGACATGCCCTGGAAGGGTTGTTCTTCCTGCAGTCCTTCCCTCTATCTCTGATTCCTGACCCTGTCAATCAGTTGAATAACTTTCTCCACTGGGCCCTTCCCCCTTGATGTGCAGCTGACCTTGGGCCCAGAGCCATAGAATCAGTCATCTAGAGACTGAGACCTCTGAAACCATGAGCCAAATCTATTTTCCCTCCTCTAAGTTGTTCTTGTTGGGTATTTTGGTCATGGAGATGCAAAAGGTGATTGAAACTAAAATTGGTACCAATAAATGGGTTGTTGCTGTGACTAACTTGACCATATAGTTCAGAAGACTTTGGAAATGGTTTGCAGGAGCAATTTTGAAAAGGCTAGAGATGCAAACTGGAAAAGTTTTAGAATATGTAAGCAGAACTTAATGGGCAATTTTGGTGGGAATTCAGAAGGCCAGAATTCCAACAGGAATGGGGTCTTTTGCTCATGAGATTTCAAAGGGAAATTAGGACTCAATTGGTAATTGGATTAGAGGATACTCAATGGTATTCTGGCAAAGAACTTGGCTATTTTTGCCCTGAGAACTGTATGAAGCTGAATTTAAAAGTAATGGACTAATGAATCTTGTGGAATAAATATCAAGACAGCATAGCATTTGGTTGGTGGGATGGATATTGTGGGTAGCATTTAACCAGGTTTACTGGGAGAATCAGGAACAGAAAGCAAAGCTAGAGGTTAAAAACTGGCACTTGGCATGTAAAACTGGGGCCAAGGCAGTGTGCTTGTTGAAGAGATTACAATGCTTAATGAGATGCTAAGTACTGTGCATGGAGACAGCAGGACAGAGGCCTATAGGGCAACTCAGAAATTTGTAAGACTGCACTCACTACAGGCTCCAGAGTATAGAAGGCAAAATTTCTTCAAGATTGTGGGAGTGACCAGCTAATACAGGGGGCTTAGGAAGTGTTTCACCATGCTCAAGCCATGCAACAACTCAGAGACCTCTGCAGGCCTGATCCTAGGGAGCAGGAACTGGCAGCAGACCTTAGTGTCAGTCATGTGATGCTGGTTCTACTGGAATGCAAGATGCTTGAGTTAAGGGGTCATGAAGGCTTCCATTAAGATTTCAAAGGAAGGCCTGGGGGGCCAGGCAAAGTGTAGCAGGGTTGGAGTCCCTGCAGGCTACTATTAGGGGGCTGATTCATGAAGTTGTAAATGTGAAGCTGAAGCTGGAATGAAACCCCCCACAAATTAAGAGATGCCAACAATGTGGATGGTCTGCCAAGAAAACCTGAGGACTGCAGAGACTCAGGTTAAAGAGGGCTCATATGCAGTAAAACCAGCAAGGGCAAGGAGGCACTGCTGCCCAAGTCCTTTGGAAATAACATGTTGTATCCAAGTATGCTGCATGCTGTTTGTGAAATTAAGGGACTTGTTTCCCCAGTGGGGTTTCAGTCTTGCTTTGGCCCCAACCTTCTACCTGTGTCCTATTCCTCCCCTTTCAAATGGTAATGTTGGACTGTATGTTGGATATATGTAATCTGTTTTGGACTTTTACAAGGGTTGACATTCAAGAGTTTTACTTGAATCTCAGAGGAGACGTTGGATGTGGCCTGAGCTTTGGGGCAGTGCCAGGGGCATTAAGACTATGGGATTCTTGGAGATGAACTGAATGTATTTTGTACTGTAAGAAGGACATTAGCTATTTGGGGACAGAGGTAGATGTTAGGGTATGGATATGAGATGTCCCCCAGAAGCTCCTGTTAATGCAAAACTATTCAAAGATGGAAAACAGTACATTATGAGAGCTGAAATGCAATAAGTCCATCCTAGTTTGAATGGAATCACTGGGTGGTATCCGTAGGCAGGTGGGATGTAGCTGGAGGAGGTGTGTCACTGTAGGCATGCCCTGGAAGTGTTGTTCATCCTGTGGCCCCTTCCTCCCTTACCCTGCCCTCTCTCTCTTTTGTGGCAGATATGGAGTATTGGGGATTGAACCCAGGGGCACTTTACCACTGAGTCACATCCCAGTACTTTTTATTTTTTGAGACAGGGTCTTGCTAAGTTGCTCACAGCTTCACTAAGTTGCTGAAACTGGCTTTGAACTTGCAATCCTCCTGTCTCAGCCTCCCCAGTTGCTGGGATTACAGGTATGCACCACCATGCCTGGCTTTCTCAGCTTCTTGACCCTACCATTACCTGAGCAGTTTTCCTTCTCTGGAAACTTCCTCCCTGATGTGCTAGCTTGCCTTGGGTCCAGAGCAAGGGAACCAGTTCTCTGTGAACTGAGACTTCTGAAATTAATTTTGAGCCAACAATAAACTTTCCCTTCTCTAAGTTGTTCTTGTCATGCGAACACATGGTCACAATGACACAAAAATCTACTAAACAAAGGGGATGGACCCTTTATCTTTCAATTCCCTTTTTCTCCTTCTATACTACAGCTACAATTTGGTTCCTCTGCTGCCACAGTAGCCAACAGTCTCAGAACACAAATTTGTGAAAGTTGGACTTTTTAGTCACAGGGACTCAAGATCCAAAGGACTTCTCAAATTCCCTTTTTATGCCTCAGGATTTGGCAGCATCTCTTCCATGTGGGCAGCCATCAGAGCTAGATGTGACAGAGTCTGCAGTGTGTGTGTGTGTGTGTGTGTGTGTGTGTGTGCACATGTGTGTGTTCTCTTCCCCACTTTCTTGCCAGAGCATCAGATGCTGTGGTAAAGATGCCATCAATGATGGGGGGATGGGCATTAATGTAGCTATGCTCTTTCTAGAAAATTATTTAGTAACAATTATCATAAGACATTAATAAATTTGTGATTTTTGGTCCAATTATCCAATTTATAAGACTAGGATGAGAGAGGCAGAGATTTGTGGATAAGAGATTTACTGTCATTAATAAACAACTGTTAATGGTCTTAATAATCTAAGGGGCCTTGATCACCTAACCTAATGGTTACCAATAGGTGATTACCTAAGTGACACTAATAAGAAAGTAGATAAAAATTATAGACTAGCCATATGTGTGTTTCCAGCAGGCTGTGCCATAGAATTTTAATTTTGTCCCTTTCTGTTGATGTGACATCCACATATACATGAATGTGTGTACAATATACAACCATGCATGTATGTGTACATGGATAAAAGAAAAGATTATAAGGAAATCCACTGAACTCTTTAAATGATGGTTACTATTATCTCTGGATGGTGTGGGATCATAGGGGCAGTAATTTTCATCTTCATACTTTAGAGAATTTTTCAAATTATATATAGCAATCTTTTATGATAAGGGTTCTTTCAACTGTAAAAGACAAAGCATGAGAGGTATCAGGTGGAAATGATCAGTACAGAGGGTTCTTATATAACAAAATGTGTTTTAAAAATTTTTATTTATTTTAAAAAGAGCTTTATTGAGGCATAATTCACACACACGAAGTTCACCATTCTCTAGTGGACAATTCAGTGGTTTTTAGTATATTTAGAGTTGTACTTGTACTTACTGAAGATTGCACCCAGGGATGTTCTACCACTGAGATACATCCCCAAGTCTTTTTTTTTTTAACTTTTATTTTTATTTTATTTAAAGAGCTTTATAGTTATGCATAGTAGTTGGGTTCATCTCTCCTCAAACTCATATATGCATGGAATTCAATTTCAGTTCAGATCCCCCATTTTCCCTACCCCTTTTATGCCAAGTCTTCCTTTACTCTATTTCCTTTTGCTCATCTATTTATTTATATTTAATGGGTTCTTTTTACTTATGCATAAAAGTAAAATTCCCTGTGGCATATTTATATATGCACATAATATGACTTTTTAAAGAATTCATTCTGCATTCTCTCCCCTAACCCATTCCTCTACTCTGCCTCTTGATCTCCTTCTTCTCCATTACTGTTCTTCCCTTTATCTTTATGTTTTCCTATCCTTCCCTCCTCCTTCCCTTTATTTTACTAGCTTCTGCATATGAGAGAAAACATTCAACCTTTGAATTTGTGAGTTTGGCTAATTTCACTGAGCATAATATTCTTCATTTCCAATCATTTACAGGCAAATGCCATAAATTTCATTCTTTTTTATGGCTGATCACCTAACATAATGTATATGTATATACAACTCCATTGTATATATATGCCACAATTTAATTCATTAATCTATTGACTGGAACCTGGGTTGATCCCATAATTTAGCTATTGTGAATTATGCTGCTATAAACATTGAGGTGGCTGTATCACTATAGTATACTTATATTTTATCTTTCAGGAAAATATCAAGGAGTGGGTCATATGGTGGTTCCATCCCTAGTTTTTTGAGGAATCTTCACACTGCTTTGCAGAGTAGTTGTACTAATCTACCAGCACCACTTATAAAGTACAAATGTAATTTTCCCCCCACAACGTCACCAGCATTTATTATTGTTCATATTCTTGTTCATTGCCATTCTGACTGGAGTGAGATGCAATCTTAGTGTGCAATCTTTGATTTGCATTTCCTCCATTGCTAGAGATTTGGGACTTTTTTTTATGTATTTGTTGGTCAATTGTGTTTCTTCTTTTGAGAAGCTTCTCTTCAGTTTTTTGCCCATTTGTTGATTGGGTTATTATTATTATTATTGGTTTTAAAGTTTTTGAGTTCTTTACATATTCCAGATATTAATTCCCTATCAGAGGAATAGTTGGCCAAGATTTTCTCCCATTGGCTCTCTCTTCATGCTCTTAATGTTTTTTTTTTGCGGTACAGAAGCTTTTTAGTTGGATTTTAGGGTCTGAATTGAGAAATCGGAAATGAGCATTATTGGTTTGCCTCTAAATGTGACCTCATGTTTTTCTCTTGCAACTTTTAAAATTCTTTCCTTATTTTGTGTTAGGCATTTTAGTTATGATGTCTTAGAGAGCTTCACATTTGAATAGTTCTATTTTGGGTTGTGTAGCCTCCTGTATGTGGATTTCTATCTTGTATCTGACATGCAAAAAGTATTCTTTAACTGTCTCATTTAAAATGTTCTTTATACCTTTATCTTGCACCTCTGTTTGTTTCTATCCCAATGAGTCTAAGGTTTTAATGTTGTCCCAGGGTTTTTCTGATCATGTTCCATAATTTTCCTCCTTTATTATATTCTTTTATTTGTTCTAGTTATACATGACAGTAGAATGCATTTTGACACATTATACATAGATGGAGTATAACTTTCCCCTTTATTATATTCTGTGTACTCAAGATTACATATTCTATCTTCAAGGCCTGTAAAATAAGTTTTTAAAGAGAAGAACTGCCTCTTGTGTCTGTGACTAAAAGTACAAACATTGTATGTGTTTCTATCTGAGTGGGATAGTTATGAACAGAAAAATGAATAGATACCATTGCTACAGTACATGATTCTTCCCAATATCATCTATTAATGACTTTCTTTTTCTTTTCCTGAATTGAGGGAGACCTACATTTGAGCTCTTGGACTCTTTAGCAAACTCATCCTCCCAGTAACTGCTCTGACATGGAGGACAGCATTTCTGAATCCAAATTCAACCTAAGCCTCTCTGTAGGCTATTCCCACTATGAAGACACCTTACCGTGGAAGATACTACCTCCTGTGAAGACTCAACTTCCAAGGGTTCTTCCTGCTACTTCCTCCCTCCTGTTCAAGGGACAGGGGGATTGAAAATGTAAGGAATTCCATGGGGAGACAAGAGCAAATTCAGGACAATCCAGAAAAGCTTTATAAACTTACCATCACCCTGATCTTGGATGCCAACATGTGCTCTGACCATGAAGACTTACTAGCTAATTAGGAACTAAATGGAAACACTTGAGGATGGAAAAACCTGTCTGGGGATAAGATCACATTCTGGACAACCCAGAGAAGTTTTGCAAACTAACCATAACATTGGTCATGGATACTGATATAGGCTCTGATCTTGAAGACCCACTAGCTGACGGAGATCTAAAGGGAAACAACCAGAGGATGGATGAGTGCCCAAGGGAAAATACAAGGTTGATTCTCTGAAAACTGGACAATCTAATGCAAAAGCTTAAGCCAGTTCTAGAAAATCAGAGAGATGACAAACATGATTATACTGTGTTCTCTGGGTTTTCTCAGGAAGAGGATTTCCAGTCATTCAGCAGTGTCCCTCCCCATATGTATCAGGTCAGTCATCAAGAACATGAAACTTGTCAGGACTTGTCCAATGTAAGCAACCAGAAATGAAGGCATCAACCAGTTCCTAGAAATGCTACTTGGACTTGAGGAAGATGAACTTGCTGAAGTTAGCACAGAGCTGCCTCACTACAGAGCAAAGGATGGGCCCAGTGGGGGTACCAGGTTGGACAGCATGGAGTCATTGTACCTGCTGTGAAATGGGTGGACTCCAGTGTCTCTGAGGAGATGAGCAGTGGGAGAAGGAAGACAGCAAGGAAAGGAGCTGGGGAAGAGTTGTAGGGAAAATGCCAAGGAGCACTGAGGGAGACAAGAAGGCAGAAACAAAGACAGGGCCTAATGATTATATAAAACAAAACAACTCCCCAACCCCCAAACAAAAAGTGCATATGTTTGTGTGTGCTAAGTATTAATGAGTACTTAAATTATGCATTTATAGTTAGGCTAACATTGATTAAAAAAAAAAGATTGCCTTAAATGAATAAGGGTTTATTCCATTGCTACTGGCATTACCTAACTCATTCTCATTCTCTTGGCAGATAATAAGCCAGGATACTGGCACTGTAGAGACCCCCTCAGTCTCAGCAGGACAGCCAAAGAAGCGGGACATGCCTTCAGACACAGAAACCAAATCTTGTCTGAACATTGGGTCCGTCTTCCACTGGCTCAGGTAGTGGCTCTTCTCCTCCCTACCAGGGAGAAAGAACACTGAGAGGGCCAACAAAAGCCCCATGCTGGCACCAAAGAAAAGACATTTCCTTACAGGGAAGAGGATCCCTTGTATAGAACACCCTGTATACCCAGATTCCTAAACTTTTTGATAGTACCTATTGCACAATTCCCTTGGCTTTATGTTTTCTCAATAAACAAAACAAATATTCTTGTTATGCACATCCTTCTCTTCTATCATAGCATCTGGGCCCAGGTTGAAATTATATATGTTGTCTAGAAGACTGAAATTCATTCTCAGTATGTTTAGATAGTATTATGCTTCCTAAACAGAAGGTATTCTTTTTCTCTGCCCCACTCCACCCCTTGTTACTATATTCCTCCTCCCATTTTCTTTTATTATTTCGTGTATTTTAACATCCTTTATCATTAACTCATTTCCCCACTACCAGAAGGCAACAGGACACTTGTCGGACTCCCACATGGCTGGATGGTTTTGTGGAATTTCTGGGTTTTGAGCAAGTGGCAGCAGGCAGGGAGGTAAGGGTAAGCTCATTCCAATTGATAGTCTTTTGGATACTTAGAAAGCAGTTCTGATGATCCTGGGGAACCAGACTTGTTATATTATATTGTTTTAACAGTTTCTGGCATGATGGTTGGTTCTAGCAAGTTGGCTGGCATAAATGAGACACTTAGGAGGAAGAGGAGAGCTGAGAATGCTACTTAACTACCCTAAGCCTAGCTTTCCTCATCCATAAGATGAAGGAGATGGTACTACAGACTTCACAGCGTTGCTGGGAGAATGAACAAGATAAGGCAAGCACTGAATAAGTACTGTTGGTGTTGTTGGTTGTGGTCATGTTCCTGAGGATCTCCCTGGAAGATTTGATTCAAGGGATACCCAACACAGAGAGTTGGAATCAACTCTCATTTCTCGCACTGCAGTCATTTTACCAAAACTTAAGGTTTTTGGAATATCTTGATTTAACTAAGTCCTCCCTCAACCCACTGTGCTCTCTCCAATTCCTTCGTATTACCAAAATTGTCCTTACAGGTCAACTTCTTTGATGAAGACTGAACATATCATCTGATTGTTCCTGTGCTGCCAATTCACCTCCCATGGCCACCATCATCTTTCTCACTTGCCCACAGGTTCTCCCAAAGGTCCTTCTTCTTCAGCTTTTACTTCCATTCTGTGTGACCTTCATTGTTCAGGTGAAAGCATATGAGGGTTTAGCCTCAAAGGTTTTCCTTTCCTCAAATCCAACTTCCTTATCCCCTTCCTTCTTCCCTTCCACAAACATTGAGCACATAGAAATGACCAAACCTTGCTACCTTAACACACTAAAAAAGATGTCTGGATCTTTGGGCTCAAGAGGTTTCTTATTTAAGAGGTAAGGTCACATCAACATATGACCATAAAGGGTTGTGGGTGAGGGTAGTCTATAGGAGGTATATGAAGGGTACTGAAGAAAGAATAAGTCAGCACAGGAAAGTTGATTTTCAAAGATTTCATGCATGTGCGTTGTCCCTGAGGTTAAAATATGGTAGTTTGAGGTGGAGGACTTTAAGCTGCCAGATACATGGGACTGGAGATGAGAATGTGGCGGACTCAACATGTATGTGAGAGACATGTGCACGATATTGTTCAGGAAAGACAGCAGAGAGGGGAAGGAAGAGATCCAAGAACATGGCCCCCTAACCAATACAGCGCATGCTCAAGGTCATACATGAGTGTCTTTACAGCCAGACTGGTCTCTTTTCCACCTCTCTGAGAACTCCATCCCATTTCACTAGCTCACTCCAACACCCTCCTCCACCTCTGCCTGCTTTCACTTCACTGACACCTGGAGTCTCACCAACCTACCTGTCCCTAATGTTGGTCCTCTTAAGGGCCTCCTTCTCAGTGTATGGCACATCCCCCACCTCTAGTAATATGCACAACCCTGCCCTTCTCCCACGTCAGCTTTTAATTTCTACTCACCCAATTCCCCCAGAGGACACTCTTGCTTCTCAATAGAGCACACAAAACTGCTGAGATTACCTTCTGCATTCCCAGACTGCCTGGACAACTCATGCTTTAAGACCCTGATCTAGGGTACTATGAGGCCAGCACTAATCACACTGGGTAATGTTGATTGTGCTCTTCCTTCAGCTGTACCCAGTCCCTGGTCTCCACCCTGTTACCTTACACCATGACCTACACTTTCCATCTCTCCTATAAATCTTCTTACCTAGAGACTGGGAGCTCTTGAAGGCAAATAACAGGTCTTGGGTCATTCATATTGCTAAATCCAAACATAGTGTCTAGTCCATAGTTATCTGTCTCTGACTTCTCTCAAATTTTTTCAATACCACTTTTTGAAGTGAAATATAGCAACTTCATGCATTGCTATTCTTTACATCAATTGATTGATCCCCGGGGTTATGGGTCATTGGAGGGAGGGGAGACAAAAAAGAGAAAATGGCCATCAGGAGTCAGGTGATAGGGTGACCTGCTGATTGAAAAGTCTATTGAGAACAGAGGAATATAAGACCTAATTTGAAAAGTCTGTCAATTATGGAATGAAGCATCCTACATATATAACCTCCAATCCTACCAAAAACTCTGTAAGGAGGACATCGTTATCTCTATTTCATAGATGAAGCAACAGCAGGTTAAAAATGAATTTGCTGCTGCTTGAAGGGGCAGGATAGGCTCCTGGAACTTGATAGGCACTCACCTAGTAGACACACAGTTGTGGGATTTAAAAAAAATTTTTTTTTTGAGAAATACAGAAAATATTCTAAAAGGATACTAGAAGAGTTCAAAAGGTTTACTAGATGTGGTATTGCATGGGGCATTGTCACACTTGGTAAGATATATGTTGAGCCTGAAAGTAGGAAACAAAAGAAGAAAGGCTATATGCTTTGAATGTTACCAGTTATTTAAATGACTGGCATTTAATTTTCTAAGCAATAAAGAAGCAACTGGCTCCATCATGCAACAGCCTGGTCACAGACTGTGGGGAATTCAACCAAGGCTATAATGAGGCCCATACCTGCAATGCCTAGAAGAAAGGTGGCTTTAGAGATTGAATGACTGAAAGACATAATCTGTACATGAGCAATTTTTAAAAAGACTTTCATATAGTTAGCTGTGATACAAGAGTGATGATTATTTTTAACCTACACCCTGGGGGAGTTAGTACTTGAATGACTAATCAAAATTTCATATAAACAATCAAATCAACCACAGCATTAACACCAGAGGCTTGTCATTTAGCGTAATATCTGCAACAAATGATTTTTCATTGATAAAGTGATGGTCACAAAGACCCGTGATTACTGTAAGGACTGTCCCACTGCCATATAAACTGAAAATGAGAGTCTATCCTGCTCGGCCATCGAAAGTTTACAGAATTGTCCCCTTAACCCTAAGTTCCACATGGGTGACATACAGAGTGGTGATCACATTTATAATATCCTATACTGTAATCTTGCTAAGAGAGTAGAACTTAGGTGTTCTCACCATATATAAAAAGCAACTATATAAGGTGATGGAGGCATTGTTGAATACTTCAGGGTATACATATATAAATCATCACATCAAATGCCTTAAATGTACAATTTCTATCTGTCAATTATACCTCAATTAAATTTGAGAGGGGATTGGTGCCCTTGGCTATTTCCCACCAGTCCTGTTTCTAGCTGCTTTGGAAGAAATTTTGTCATCTGATCCTGGAATTGTTGATCAAATCCTGAAAGTTGGTCAAATCCTGAATTATCTTTGCCTCTGCTTCTAAGGAAACTTTCTTTCTTTCAGAGTGCTATGTAAATGCACCCCAGGGACAGTGTGGCACTTTTTTTTTTTTTTTTTTTTTGCTGGAAAAAGCTTTATTTTCATTTGGTCCAAGGTTTAGGAGGAGCTCCATGGTGGTTACAAAGCTGCCTAGGGGTTAGAGAGAGAGAGAGAGAGAGAGGCTCAGACCAAAGCTCTGATGCCAGGATATGCAAAGGAGCTCCATCTAAGGCAGTGTGGCACTTTTTAGAACAGTTCTGACTAACAGGACCTTCTAAGATGATGGAAACTTTCATCCGCCCTAATAAGGCAGCCACTAGTGCCGTGCTTGCTGGCTATTTGAAAAGTGGAGATGTGACTCCTGAAATAAAACCAACAATAAAACAAAACAAAACAAAACCCAGGTCTTTCGTTTAACTGTTTAAACTTTATTAGCCATATGTGGCTGGTAGCTGACCATGGTGCACAGCACAGTTCTGCAGCTTTTGGAGCAAGGCCTTACAGTGTATTTGTGCCTGCTTGCTATTCAATGCCCGTACATGTGGCAGAATTTGGTCTGGGCCTTGCTTTCAGCTAGGTGATGAGGCTGTGGGAGGGGAGACCTAGAGTTCTCATCTCCTGGCTCTGCTGACTAACCCCTATGGACCCAGGATGCAAAAACAGGCCAGTTGAGGCCAGCTCTCTTGGAGCAGCAGCAGACAACTCCAGAGAGCTTCTGGTTTCTAGAGGCACATCTGGGTTCTCCCAGTCGTACAACTTAATATTAGAAAGAAAATACACAACTCAGAGTTGTCATGAAATTAAATGATCAAACACAGGAAAGCATGTGGGGACTGTGTGTGGCATTTAGTACAGGCTTGGTAACATTCAACTGTGCCTACACCAAATGCTTTATTTCATCCTCCCTCCCCTCAATTAACCACTCATGCTCTAATAAGCTCCTGTCTATTTGGGAATGAACATACAAAGGGGGCATGGGAAACCTCACCCTCCATTCCCCAACACCCACCCCCAACCCCCCCAAAAATACTACGAATATTGCCACCAAGAATTTGGTTTGGAAGGAGATTCTTGTCACAATAATCTTTATAAAACGAAACAAGTAATGGGAATAAGGTGACTTCCCTTTAAAAGAAAAAAAAATCACTGTTGGTCCATTTACATTGGTTTTTTTGCCCGCCTGCAGAATGTTTTTATTGGATAAAACATATAAAATTGACCACTTTGCTGGAGCAGTGGGGCACACCTGTAATCCCAGTGGCTTGGGAGGCTGAGGCAGGAGGATCATGAGTTCAAAGTCAGCCTCAGCAACTTAGTGAGGCCCAGACCCCATCTCAAAATATAAAAAGGACTGGGGATGTAGCTGGGGTTAAGTGCTCCTGGGTTCAATCCCTGGTAACCCCATCAAAAAAAATTGACCACCCTACACATTTTTAAGTGCATAATTCAGGTAATACAATATGTTAATATGAAATAGCCATAAAGTCTATATAAATGAAACATCAAATTGAGACTACTGCTTATGGGGAAGTGGGAAATGAAGGGAACAGCAAAGCAGGGGAAAGTGAGGACCTAAGTTTGTAACATTTTCTTTTTTAAAAAAGAATGAATCAAGACTGTTATGTAAATATCCCCTCCAGACAGGGTGGCTGCAGGACTGGTTTAAAGCCCCTGCAGCTGGTGCCACCGGTTCTCTGCACTTCTCTGAGCTGTGAGACCCAGGGTCTTCTTCTTGACTTCCCTCACAGGATGGCTCCCAAATGCCGATCTTAGCTCCAGTCTCAAATGAAGAAACCCAAACTGCCTCCTGCCCCAAGGCAGGTGGATTCATCGGCCTCTCTGGGCTTGCCAAAGGGTGAAAAAGGACAAGAAGAAGCAATTCAACATATTGATGAAGTACAACATGAAACAGACAGACTTAATGAACAAGCCAGTGAGGAGATATTGAAATTAGAACAGAAATATAACAAACTCTGCCAACCATTTTTTCAGAAGAGGTCAGAATTGATTGCCAAAATCCCAAATTTTTGGGTAACAACTTTGGTCAACCATCCACAAGTGTCTGCACTGCTTGGGGAGGAAGATGAAGAGGTGCTGCATTATTTGAGTTGAAGTGACAATTTGAAGATATCAAATTGGGTTACAGAATACATTTTTATTTTGATGAAAATCCTTTCTTCAAAAATAAAGTACTCTCCAAATAATTTTAGCTGAATGAGAGTGGTGATCTATCTTCAAAGTCCACTGAAATCAAATGGAAATCTGGAAAGGGTTTGATGAAACGTTCAAGTCAAATACAAGATAAAGATAGTAGGAAGAGGCAGCATGGAGAACTAGAGAGCTACTTTACCTGGTTTCCTGACTATTCTGATGCAGGTGATGTTAGGAGAGGTCATCAAAGATGATATTTGGCCAAATCCATTGCAGTACTACTTGGTTCCTGATATGGATGATGAAGAAGGGGAAGGAGAAGAAGATGATAATGATGAAGAAGAAGAAGGTTTGGAAGATATTGATGAAGAATGGGATGAGGATGAAGGTGAAGAAGATGAGGATGATGATGAAAGGGAGGAAGGAGAAGATGAAGGAGAAGATGACTAATTGAACACTGATGAATTCCAATCTTTTTTTTTTTTTTTTTAATTCAGTCCCTTGGAGCAAGTTGCAGTCTTTTTTTTTTTTTTCTCCCCCTTTATTCCCCCCACCCCTTTGTGCTCAGTCACCCTGTTCTTAAGGTCTCTTTTCTCAAACAATGGTTCTCAACTTATTTTGGGGGGGAAATACCTTGAGCAGAGTATAATGGGAGAAGAATCTACACCCTTCTGTTCTGAATTCATTTTTATCCTTTTCTGTCTCAAAACAAAAACTGGAACCAACACCACCGTGCTCTGTGGGAAGAAAGAAAAACCTTCTGCTCCCTTCACTCTGCTGGGAGCTGGAGGGTGGTAGGCCCCTGTGTATTAATGCATAGAACTCTAGCTTTTTTCCTTCTTTTTCTGTATATTGGCCTTAGAGATCATACTGTTTCTGTGTGAATTTAGCATTTACCAACATGTATCTGTCACTTTTTGTTTACAAAAAGAAAAAAAAATTAAAAAATGTGGTCATAGAAGGTCAGCAAAGGGTAGGTTTGAGATGTTTGGGTGGGTTAAGTGGGCATTTTGACAACATGGCTTCTCCTTTGGCATGCTTAATTGTGATGTTTAATGGACATCCTTGCAGTTTAAGATGACACTTTTAAAATAAAATTCTCCCCTAATGATGACTTGAGCCCTGCCACTTGATGGGAGAATCAGCAGAACCTGTAGGATCTTATTTGGAATTGACATTCTCATTGTAATTTTGTTTGCTTATTTTTAAATTTTCTTTTTGTTTTCACTGGAAAGGAAAATGATGTTCAGTTTTAAATGTTAAAAGTGTACAAGTTGCTTTGTTATAAAAAAACTAAATGTGTTCAGAAAGGATTTGATACTTTTCTCTCAGAATAGATATACTTTTAATATGACCTTCCAAGTTTGACTTGTATGATAACATCTTCATCAAACTTTGTCACCCTAACTTCGTATTTTTTGATAACTTTGCCGGATGACCTCAGGGCAATGTGTACTGAGTAAAGGGATTTAAATCAATGTCTTAATGTCTCCGTAGCTGGGAAACATGGGTACAATTTGCCATTGGTTTCTGAAAATATACATGTCATTTGGGATATTAGAAACTCAAAACTGAGTTCTGAGTTATACCCTTGATTTTTATCTCCAATTGACAGTTTTTAAAGTGGGCCTTCATTTACCTGGATATAGTAGCGCTTGCTGCCACCAAACAGATCTAGTGCTCTAATGTCAAGTTGTATGTGGGACAGTTCCTGCATGTCTTCATTGGCTCTATAAAGTGTGGCCAAGAAGATGGGCTCTCAGAGTAAGAAGTTCGTGCTGGTGGTCAGGAAGACATTTTTTCTCTTAAGTCCCAGGTATGTGGCATAAATCTCCATGGTCAATGTGTGGATCTGGGTGGGATGATGGACTCTGCTCTATCTACTCAAAGTTGCTGTGCAGAGAGTAGCATTTTGAAAAGCTACCTAATGCATAACCTTTTTAATGCTATAAAATATAGGTGAAATTAAATGCCAAAAATAAATAAATAAATAAAAGAATGAATCAAATATGGCAAAATGTTAAGGCCTGACCAAACTAAGTTTTAAGTACGAATGTTGTCTAAAAATGCCTTGTAATCCAAACATCCACAAAAATGGCATTTATTAGATAGATCATAAAATACAGAGTACAGCTTAAGACACATGGGTCTGTCTCCAGGCTGAACATCAGAATCCCCTCAGGAGATTAAAAAGAGTAACATTTTCTATGTCTTCTCTCTCTGATATACTAATCAATCAGACTAGGTATGTTTGGGGCACTGGCTTTTACTTTTGTTGTTTTGTTTGCTTTTTTGAAACTCCCAAATTAACCTAATATTCAAGCAGGAAATAGAAAATCACTGATGTCAGTCTTAAAGAATGATAAGAATGATATAAATCTAGAAAATTATACACAGTATATGGTTTTCTTTTTTTAAATGCAGGTTATAAAGCATTAATGGGTAATAAGATCCTATTGTGTAAAATATTTTAAATATGCAATAGAAACACTGAAAGGATAATTAGCAAACCTGAGGTAGTGGGCAGAGTGGTGGAGAGACTGCTAAAGACTTTACTTTCTGTACAGGAATTTTTACACCAAGAACATAACTTTAAAAAATTAAATGAGTACATATATGAATATACCATAGTGAATCTCAGTATCATGTACACCCACAAGACTGGGATCCTAATTAGAATAAGCTATATTCCAAACTTGTATAAACATATCAAAATGGATCCTACTGTCATATGTAACTAAAAAGAACAAATAAAAATTTAAAAAATTAAATAATGCAGTATTTTTAAAATCCATGAAAGCAATACTTTTTTGTTCTTTTTAGATATACAAGACAGTATATTTTGACATATTATGCAAACATGGAGTATATCTTATTGTAACCGGGATACCAGTCTTGTGATACCATTTTCACATACAAAAAGTAGAGTAAGTCTTTGATTTATAACTTCCAGCTGTTTATAACATGGATGTTTACAATTCACACTAGGTTTCTGAAATTCTGGTAAGCTTATATTTTAGTATATAACATATTTCACAATCTTGTCTTCTTTTTGTTGGTTGAAGTCATCCCCATTTTACAGGTAAGAAAACAGACCAAGAGTTAAGACACTTGACTCAGCTCTTATGAAAATGGAGACTCAAACTCACATCTGATACCCAGTTGGATTTTTTTTACTCTGTCATACCACTTTCTTTATATTCTTGATAGCCTTCCTGAAGACAGGGGTCATTATTCACCAATGAAATATTAACTGGCTGAGTACTCTAGTCTTCCAGAGACAAAGTAGGAATAATTATTGCTTAACTTCAAGAGATGCCTCCTGGGCTGTTCATGCCCAGATTACTAAGGGCAAGGGCTAAAATTCTTTTCCTTATCACTTGGATTTTTTTGTAACAGGGATTGGACCCATGGGCACTTAACCACTGAGCCATGTCTCCAGCCCTTTTTATAATTTTTATTTAGAAACAGGGTCTCATTAAATTGCTGAGCTGTTTTTGAACTCACAATCCTCCTGATTCAGCCTCCAAGCTGCTGGGATTACAGGCCTGCACCACCATGCCCAGTTTCACTTTGTTTCTTGAGAAGAAATGTCCAAGGCATTTATTTCTGCACTTGCATTTCTTTTCTTTTCTTTTTTAAATCTGAAAGGAGATTAGTTTTGTTTTTAATGAACACATAATAATTACACATATTTATGGGGTATAGTGTGATATTTTGATACATGTATACATTGCATAATGAACAAATCTGGGTAATTAGCTTATCTATCACTTCAAACATTTATCACTTCTTTGTGGTGAGAACATTTAAAATGCTCTCTACTATTTTTGAAGTATGCTATATCTTTATAGCATACTATGCAATAAAACATCAGAACTTATACCTCCTATTGAACTGTAATTTTGTACCCACTGATCAATCTTTCTCTCCCCATTTGCCTTGTCTTCTCCAACCCTTCCCAGACTCTAGCAACCACTATTCTACTCTGTACTTCTATGAGATTGGCTGTTTTAAATTCTACCTATGGGTGAGATCACTCAGTTTGTCTTTTTGTGGCTGGCTTATTTCATTTATTGTCCTCCAAGTTCATTCATGTTACCTTACCACAACTGGCAGGATTTCATTCCTCTTTCATGGCTAAGTAATATTAGATTGTGTGTATATACCACATTTTCTTTATTCATCTGTCAATGGACACTTAGTTGATGCCATGTCTTGGCTGTGTAGTCTTATTATTTGAAGTTTGGAGGTGCAATATCCTGACTGCAGCATGTGTCATACCCCTCCATCCCATCAGCAGCAAACACTGTATGCTGGCTGTATCTTCTATGCAGGGTAAAGAACAGGGTCTATGTGTAATTGGTATTTAGCAATTACATGTCAGTAAAACCTAACTTCTGTTTACATTTTGAAGCATTTTTGGGGGAAGGGGACAACATATAGTCTCAAATTGCAGAAGCTGAGCTATGTTTTTGGAGACTTTGCCAACAGAAACAAGATATCAATTACCAATGCTACAACTTCTTTTTAAAAAATTTTTAATTGACAGGTAATACTTGTATATATTAATGCTCTATTGTGATATTAAACACTATTTCACACTAATTACCAATGTAAGACCACTACAAGGTTGCCTCTATGTTCTTCGTCTTTCGGCTTCCTCAAAGAAGGAGGCCATGGTGGTGAATCAACATTTTGAGGAGGGAAAACAAAGGTGTGGAGGTCATATACCTTTTCTGAAGCAAGAAGGCATCACAGGAATTAGAAAGTGCCCATTCTTCTTTTCCCCCAGGACTTCCTGAAAGGACAAAGCTTAAGAGGAGGGATTTTGGGCCGGCATTGCCTAATGTTGCCAGGCTTATTTGAATTTAACATCAGGTTGAACAGAAAACAGGAGTTGGCTCTTCATGCTCAATCTAGACCGAAGTTAATGATGTTCTCTGTGAATCCTGTGTGGATGATTTACTATATTATAAGCATTTTGGTTAGTCTTAATTTTACATAATGAACAGCAATCCTACAAGATAGGTATTATCATCTTTAGCTTCTGGATGGGAAAATCAGGAAGGATTATAGTTTCAGAAGAAATCAAATGCCACTTTCCAAGTTTAACTGAAGAAAAGACACCTTCAGAGTAGGGACAAGGCATAGGGGACTAACAAGGCACCTGGGGAATTGACATTGGTTTGAAAAACAGGAATCTGTAGGAGGGCCAGCTGGACAGGAGCTATCTTTATCCCAGAATATCAAGGTAGGGACAGTGGGGTAATAAATTCTCAACCTCCCCTCTCTCTGCACTTGTACTCTTCCCTGGATACTCCTGACAGGAAGCATGAGGGAAGGGAAGATTTTGGGACATAGTTAGAGCCTATCCAGTGGTCCTAATATCAGTTTAGAAGCTTAAATGAACACAAAAAAATGTAGAACAGAAAATTATGAGTGCCCTGTGACAAGTTTCAGTCATATAAATCACAACAACAAATGTTACTCCTTACTTTGGAAAACAGTCCAATAAAATCAAAATACACTGCTGGATACATTACCTTCATATGACTTCATGCAACCTCCCAAGAAGTACCTTCAACTCCAAAAAATAGAAAGGGCCAAACTCATGGGAAGACTCCGAAACAGCAAACATTTTCAGAATTTGTGTAGTTGCAAGTTAGCCCACATTTTGCCAAGAACTGCATGTTGTGAACAAGTCTTTCACCAGCAGGAGAAGCAGTAGCAGCAGACTAAGGCCAGGAAGTGGCAGGTGCATCCTTGTGGTATCAGCAATTCCAATAGCTTAGAATCAAAGAATTTTCTTTACATAACTCTAGAAAAGAGCTGTGTCTTTGTAACTGGACAGACCTTACTTTTTTTGTTATGAGCCATTTAATAGCTTTATGACCTTGGGAGCTTTTTTGCAAAATCTCTTTGTGAAACAGAAATAAATGCCTTTTAGAGTCATGGACACTATATGTAACTAGAGATAATATATGTAAAGCATCTGGCTTGCCATATAAGTTCTATGAGTAACGGTGGTTCCTCTTTGTACTGCTGAATCCCACACAGGCTTTTAAGTAAAAGTGGCTATTTTATGTGTATGCACATTCTGTACTGACAATTCTAATATTATTATAACAAGGAATTACTTTATGGGTGATTTTGTAAATCATGGGTAAAGCTAACACTCTCAATTGAATCCCAAAGTAAATCCCACTAAAATTCTTTTGTGCAGAGAAAGCTGCTAGTTAGGGCAAGGATAAGAGGAAAAGAGTAGTGTGAAGTTCTACTTGGGTGTCCTGAATTGAAACTGGTGTTACAAGGGTAATGAAACCTGCTCTGTGGTCTTCCCCAGCACTCCACCCTACCCACTGGCCACCAACAGCAATAAAAATATACTTTTATACTTTTGAGTGTTAAACTTATTATTTCACAGACACTTTTGCAAATCGAGCTTTATGCATGATTTTATTATCCTCTCCAATTATTATTGTATAAATGGATACAGATCCAACCTAATTATACATTTTCCTGAAATAAAGTCAAGGTTTTTTTTTTTTTTGTTGTTGTTGCTGTTCCATAATTATGAAACTAATAATTGTCAAACTAACTTTGACCCAGGTAATCATTTTCAATCAATGGGATGAAGGGGAAAAAAAAAAAAAAACCCAAAAAACAAACCCAAGTAGGAATGATGTACATAAATGAGCTTACTTATGAGAATATCTTTTTTCTTTTTATGATACAGGCCAGTCACAGTACACATATCCAGTTCAGAGGATGCTAATAAAAACTTTGCCCACCTCTCTCAGCCCATCTTTCTTACTCAGGCAGTTTCCAAGCAGCTCTTTGATGGAGACACAATCTTCAGTTTCCAGAACAAACTGTTCCACAGCTTTGCGTCCCGGCAGATGGCTCCTCTCAGTCTTACTTTTGATACTGTCCAAGACGACTCCCCTGATGTCTTTAGGTTTTCCCGGCACACCAAAGATGATGAACAGACCCAGACAATCCTCTCCTACCAAGTTACAGAATTCTTCCAGCTTATCAAATCTACTTCTCTTCCAGGAAGACTCCTCTACCCTTGACTCTGGACTGGAGAAGTCATAAGGTTTCGACTGCACAGGAGGAAGAGAAGCCATCCGTAGAGTCTGAACTGCCAGCTGAAGCCTTATTTGCTTATCAGATCCCCAAAAGGTCCAAACCCAGTCTGCCCCAAATAGTAAGGCTTGGTGCTTGGTCATCTTGGTGGTGGTGAGCCACTCATCAACACCCTTTTCTTGGCAGAAAGTGATGAAGTGGATTAAGAAGATCTCATTCAGAGTATTTGCAGCAGGGCAGAGTTTACTCAGGGGATACTCAAATCCAAGATACTCCTTGAGCTTCTCAGCTGCATGAACTATAGCTTCACTGACCACCTCACAGATGCTGAGAACCTCTGTGCTGTCCTTCAAAGCCAACTGCTGTGATGTTTTTTGCCCCATTTTCTCTGCACCCAATCAATACTGCTCCCAAATATCAAGCATTTGAATGTTGTTCAGAATTGCTTCTTTTTCAGAGGAAAAGCTCTGCAATGAAGTTACATTTGTTAATATAGTCACAGTTTCCTAACCCTACACTTCCTTGGTATAGCTAAGCATATAGACACAAGGCTAAGCAAACATGTGAGGGCAATTTGTTTGTCATCTGGGTGTGTTGTATTCATACAGATTCCAGCTAGTTTATTAAGTTACAGGTATTCAATTTCACAAAAAATTCTCTGTTATGTTCACTCTACTTTTAATCTTTGGTGACTTCTTCCTAGATGTTCCCTCTTACAAAATTTTAAAGATAGTATGTTAGTTCTTCAAAGGTGTATGGGTCAGATTCACACACCTCCTTCTATAACTGGCTTCAAATCTGTAGGTGAGTCATTTCTGTTTACTTTTCCTATATCCCTTCTGTCATGATGCCTCATCTCCCAACTCAGTTGCTTGTATTCCTTTCATACAAGTTTCTCAAACAAAGACCTCAAATTTCTCTCTGCTGATACATGTTAGGAACTCCACCTTAAACAAATTTGTGGACGTTTACCAATGAGAAAGAATTTGTTACTGTTTTCTATACCAGAAACTAAGCCTATTTGTTATTTTGAACGAGGTAAAATTAAACAATGACAATAAAAACATTAGGCAATAAGTATTGACTTTATTTCCTCTCATATGGTAATACCAGCAGTGTATAATATTTTGTAAATATATCATTGAAGAAATGTTAATCTTTTCAAATATTGTGTTATATTGTCCTGAATAAAGAGAATTTAGCATTTTTAACCTGGTATTTTCAACCAGGTTCTAATAACAAATTGAGTTTTTCAAATGGTGACATATATTCACATTAAAATAAAATTCAAATACAGGAAGAGTCTAATATAGTTACCAATTAATGAAAGAGTTTAAAGGAAATCGCTGCAGCATCAAATTCTTTCAGTTATGAATTAAATAGTCATCTAGTGTTATAAGTTCCTTGATGAATAGTTTGGTAACTTGCTGTCAACATAAAAGATAATACCATTGATATTCAAATAGAGCTTATAACCAAGTTCACTGGCATTAACCGAACTGCCCACCTCAACCCCAATTTGTGAACACCCATCGTTTCCACAGATGACTATCATAAGCATAGGTAGCACTGAATGAAAAATAGTTTTTTTTCCCTAATACCCCATAAAAAACACACACAGTGCAGTTTTTGCTGCAGCTATATTTTTTAAATAAAGAAAATTTGGGTTTTGTGTTACAGAAAAACACAAACTACATTTTATGTAATGAAATAGCCATTACAAAATTAGTTTTGCAGCCTCAGAATTTTTGAATCTGATCGAAATGAAATAAATCTCCATTTACTGATAGCCTGAGAAATGTACCATTTTCTAGGCAGATTGTTAGTACTCTGATGTAATGATGTATTTAACAAAGAAGAAAATAAAAAAACACTGTAAAGGTTTTTATTTCTGGTTTCTTTAGAAATTATTTCTATAAATTTGAGAGGGGTATGTGTGAATGTTTATGAATATATTCAAGTTAATGGTGTATTAATGTCCCTTGAGTTCTTCCTTGTTATGTAAACGGATCCAAGATTAAGGTCAAAATAGATTGCTCTACAATTCTGTACTGTTATTAAAGAAGGCTATTTCGTGTATATTAATTTAGCCTGAACAACAGACTTTGTTAAAAGTTCAGCTGTAGATAAAGAAAAATCTCTTAAGGACCAGGTGGGACATGAAAATTTAGATCATTATATTTTGTTTTTATCTGATTTTCTGTTTTTCTTTTTATGTGATCTTTCCATCATCTTTCTTATGTCACAAAATAAAAGTTCTATTTTCTATGTACTATATATATACATATATTTAGAAAAATATATAAAAATAAGGTAAGAGGCAAGTGGAGGTGTGGCTGGCATTCAGTGGGAACACAAAATTCCACACACTGCCTCTGAACACAGAGTGTCCTGCTTAGATGGCTGCAGAGGACAACGATGTGACAAAGTCATTCACACCCTGGTCACTGCTCAATCCTCCATGCTGGGATGTGAATAAAAACATAAAATACTCATCTTAAGTGCAACACTTTAAATATAATACATCACAGATTTTTACATTAAAAGAGGAACAATTATACTCTCATTCGCCAGTGTCTTCATTTTTTGTGGCAGATTCTGAACAGGCACATGTCCCCTGTTGTCCATTTCCACTTTTAAATGAGCAGAAATTGGAATGATAAACAATATACAATCTGTGGCTTATAGTATGCACTGTATTTGAAAAATAAAGTGGGAAAAAGACAAAGGGCTCCTACTGCTCATCCAGGTCAAACGTTTGAGTCTTCATCTGTAATGCTGGCACTGGGAGAGCGAGCAGCAAAATCTTTAAACATGTCATCTTCCTTCAACATGTGCTGGAAAATAAGAAGACAAGGATTCAGTTCAGAACTACACATTCTCCAATATACATGCTGTCCTTGGGGTTATTTTAAGTTCCAATTCATTTTACAAACTTACTGTGAGATTGTTGATGCCTTCAGAGAATGCCCCTATCTGTCTCACTGTCCCTTCTGAATCTTCCATCTGTGGATAAACCATGACATGACATACTTGTTTTCATAATTTCAAGGAAACAGCAGCAAAATGAATAAAAGTAGAAGAAAAAAGAAAAAATGCAGAAATAATACAAATAGTATGGAATGGGTAGGAGCAATATACATTTTTGATGATAATCTCTTCTTATTATTACCATTAGAAGTGAAAAATTAGAAGGAACACTGGACTAAGACATTTAGTCGGATAACTGACAATGGCACCAAAGGATTATTGATTAGAGAGCAAACATGCAGTCACATAGCTTGAATCTGAAAAGTCTAGGTCATGGGACCTGCCCAATCCTGACTTGTTTTAGTGAACAGATTTCTTTCACACAGAAATGTACAACAGAGGTAAATTGCACAGGCTTTGGAGCTAACCTGGCAGACTAGAGACACTGGGCTGGTTACTTAGCTTTCTGTGTTTACCTTCCTTATGTCTAAAATGTGGATTATAATATTCTATGTCTTAAGATTACCAAGAACATTAATATGTTTAGTGTTTCAGATAGAACCAGGAAAGTAGTAAGTAATCTATAAGTGCTCATTGTTATTTTATTATATTTTTTTGGCATTTAAAGAAAACATCCTTGATTAATAGATAGAGGGTAGTTTCCATTTAGCATCTGAATGCTGGATGCACCTACCTGCTCTAACCGATCTAAATCATCTTCATCATACAGGCGCATATCCAAACCAGGTTTAAATCCCTTCTTAGTGGCACTTCCTGATACCTGTCCCAATTCCATTGGACAAACATATTCTTCTCCATCTTCCTGTTTCTTCTTTCTCAGATTCCCAAAATTGCTGAAGGTAAGTTTCTTTGGCTTTAAGAGTAAACAAGCACCCAGGAATTTGATAAAATTCATATGACAAAGGACAGATAACATATATAATTTAATTATTCACTCCAGGGGCTGGGGAGATAGCTCAATTGGTAGAGTGCTTGCCTTGTAAGCACAAGGCCCTGGGTTTGATCCTCAGCAACCCCCCAAAAAAAAAAAATTATTCACTCCACATGGAGAAAAGCAACTGGATGATTAAATTTACATAACAAATACATCCTAGGCATATGAGTAAATACATCAATATCATAAATGATTCTTGTTATGAAGCACAGGATTAATTTTATTCACACCATGAGCTGGACAATCACTGTGATAAGCAAAATATGCCAAGAGCCTTTATATTGTTTAGACAGGATTAGTGCAATGATGGTATTTCTCAGGGATAAATCCAATTTTGCAAAGATTTTTCAATCTAAGAGCAACAAACAAACAAAAAAGGTCCTTAGTACAATTTCTCTTGGGTAAGACTGATTATTTTGTATGCCTGTTCTGCTACCATATCAAGACAGTGTCTGGTAAAAGAATTCCCTCTCTTTGGCAATATATTAATTATAGAAGTCAACCAACATCATGCTCTTTATTATTGTTAATTCTATTAAAATAAATGATTTGGGCAGAAACCTTCAAGAATGTGTTATTTAAATTACTCTTAAAGATATAAATATAAACACACACATGTGCATACACACACACATATAAAGATATATATCTTATCAACCCATCCACAGAAGTTAGTAAACCCCAGAAAATAGAGTAACCAGGTAACAGTTAAAACTGAGTCTTTGCTTCAGGTGAGCTTGAACTAACCTTCACTTTGGCAGTAGCTGTTAAAAGTACATAATCTGGTAACTCCATGGCATCTCGCTTTTGATGTTGGGCCTCAGCACCGATCAAGAGGTTAAAATGAGTGGCCAAATGTCTTCGCAACAGGGTCTTATTTGGTGGAATATTCAATAACTGAGCCATTGTTTCTACATTAAAACGAGGTTCTAGAACCTGTAAGAAAAATTAAGATGTTAAAAGGTACCATGGTTCATACAGGTTTGTACTGTACTTTACAGTTTGCAAAGTTCTTTTATTTGGGTCATCTCCAATGACCCTCTCAACAGTGCAGGCGGGTAGGCAGGCTATGGACTCTGTTTTTAAATTTATGTATTTTTCTTTATTTTGCCTTAGTGAATAGTAGAGCTGGTCCTATAATCCAGGTTTCAGGCCTTATTTACCACATCAGCACTTGTACCTCTCTGGAGTGCTGACTCTGGGGGAAGCTAACTCCTTATGGAACATGAATATGCAGAGATATAATCTTTATCTTTGCAAGGGTTTTATTTATTTATTTTTTGATGACATGTTGTGTTTTTATTTCTATTTATTTATTTATTTTTTACTGCATTTTTTTTTTATTGTAAAAAAATGGGCGACATTTTGATTCTCTGTATATAGAGTAAAGGCATACCATTTGTGTAATCATAAATTTACACAGGGCAATGTTGTTTGATTCATTCTGCCACTTTTTCCCCCTTCCCCCCCACTCCACCCACCCCTCTTTTCCCTCTATACAGTCCTTCCTTCCTCCATTCTTGCCCCCCTCCCTAACCCTAACCCTAACGCTGATCCCTCCCACCCCCCATTATATGTCATTATCCGCTTATCAGCGAGATCATTCGTCCTTTGGTTTTTTGAGATTGGCTTATCTCACTTAGCATGATATTCTCCAATTTCATCCATTTGCCTGCAAATGCCATAATTTTATCGTTCTTTATGGTGGCGTAATATTCCATTGTATATATATGCCACAGTTTCTTTATCCATTCATCAACTGAAGGACATCTAGGTTGGTTCCACAATCTAGCTATGGTGAATTGAGCAGCAATGAACATTGATGTGGCTGTATCTCTGTAGTATGCTGATTTTAAGTCCTTGGGTATAGGCCAAGGAGTGGGATAGCTGGGTTAAATGGTGGTTCCATTCCAAGCTTTCTGAGGAATCTCCATACTGCTTTCCAGAGTGGTTGCACTAATTTGCAACCCCACCAGCAATGTATGAGTGTATCTTTTCCCCCACATCCTCACCAACACCTATTGTTGCTTGTGTTCTTGATAACAGCCATTCTAATTGGGGTGAGATGGAATCTTAGGGTAGTTTTGATTTGCATTTCTCTTATTACTAGAGATGTTGAACATTTTTTCATATAGCTGTTGATTGCTTATACATCTTCTTCTGTGAAGTGTGTTCATTTCCTTAGCCCATTTGTTGATTGGATTATTTGTATTCTTAGTATAGAGTTTTTGAGTTCTTTATATATTCTGGAAATTAGCACTCTATCTGTAGTATGAGTGGCAAAGATTTTCTCCCACTCTATAGGCTCTCTCTTCACATTACTGATAGTTTCCTTTGCTGAGAGGAAGCTTTTTAGTTTGAATCTATCCCAGTTGTTGATTCTTGCTTTTATTTCTTGTGCTATGGGAGTCCTGTTAAGGAAATTTGATCCTAAGCTGACATGTTGAAGATTTGGACCTACTTTTTCTTCTATAAGATGCAGGGTCTCTGGTCTGATTCCGAGGTCCTTGATCCATTTTGAGTTGAGGTTTGTGCAGGGTGAGAGATAGGGGTTTAATTTCATTCTGTTGCATATGGATTTCCAGTTTTCCCAGCACCATTTGTTGAAGAGGCTATCTTTTCTCCATTGCATATTTTTGGCCCCTTTGTCTAGTATGAGAAAATTAAATTTATTTGGGTTTATGTCCATGTCCTCTATTCTGTACCATTGATCTGTCTATTTTGGTACCAATACCATGCTGTTTTTGTTACTATTGCTTTGTAGTATAGTTGAAGTTCTGGTATTGTAATACCCCCAGCTTCATTTTTCCTGCAAAGGATTGCTTTAGCTATTCTGGGTTTCTTATTCTTCCAGATGAATTTCATAATTGCTTGCTCTATTTCTGTAAGGTACATCATTGGGATTTTAATTGGGATTGCATCAAATCTGTATAGCACTTTAGGTAGTATGGCCATTTTGACAATATTAATTCTGCCTATGCAAGAACATGGGAGATCTTTCCATCTTCTAAGGTTTTCTTTAATTTCTTTCTTCAGTGTTCTGTAGTTCTCATTGTAGAGGTCTTTCACCTCTTTTGTGAGATTGATTCCCAAGTATTTTATTTTTTTCGATGCTATTGTGAATGGGGTAGTTTTCCTAACTTCTCTTTCTGAAGATTCGTCACTTATGTATAAAAATGCGTTGAATTTATGAGCATTGATCTTGTAACCTGCTACTTTACTGAATTCACTTATGAGTTCTAAAAGTTTTCTGGTGGAATTTCCTGGTTCCTCTAAATATATAATCATGTCATCAGCAAATAGGGATAGTTTGAGTTCTTCTTTTCCTATTCATATCTCTTTAATTTCTTTGGTTTGTCTAATTGCTCTGGCTAGAGTTTCAAGGACGATATTGAATAGAAGTGGTGAAAGAGGGCATCCCTGCCTTGTTCCAGTTTTTAGGGGGAATGCTTTCAGTTTTTCCCCATTTAGAATGATATTGGCCATGGGCTTAGCATAGATGGCCTTTACATGTTAAGGAATGTTCCCACTATTGCTATTTTTTCTAGTGTTTTGAGTATGAAGGGATGCTGTATTTTATCGAAAGCTTTTTCTGCATCTATTGAAATAATCATGTGATTCTTAACTTTAAGTCTGTTGATATAGTGAATGACATTTATTGATTTCCAGATGTTGAACCAACCTTGCATCCCTGGGATAAAACCCACTTGATCGTGGTGCACTATCTTTTTAATATATTTTTGGATGCGATTTGCTACAATTTTGTTGAGAATTTTTGTGTCGATGTTCATTAAGGATATTGGTCTGAAATTTTCTTTCCTCGATGTGTCTCTGTCTGGTTTAGGTATCAGGGTGATATTGACTTCATAGAATGAGTTTGGGAGGGTTCCCTCCTCTTCTATTTCATGGAATACTTGAGGAGTATTGGAATGAGCTCTTCTTTAAAGGTTTTGTAGAACTCGCCTGAGAACCCATCTGGTCCCGGACTTTTCTTTGTTGGTAGGCTTTTGATGACCTCTTCTATTTCATTGCTTGAAATTGATTTATTTGTGTATGTCCTCCTCGTTCAGTTTAGGTAATTCATATGTCTCTAGAAACTTGTTGATGTCTTCGAAGTTTTCTGTTTTGTTGGAGTATAGATTTTCAAAATAGCTTCTAATTATGTTTTGTATTTCACTCGTACCAGTTGTGATATTTCCTTGTTCATTCCGAATTTTAGTAATTTGAGTTTTCTCCCTCTTTCTCTTTGTTAGTGTGGCTAAGGGTTTATCAATTTTGTTTATTTTTTCAAAGAACAAACTATTTATTTTGTTAATTTTTCCGATTGTTTCTTTTGTTTCAATTTTGTTGATTTCGGTTCTGATTTTAACTATTTCCTGTCTTCTACTACGTTTGGTGTTGATCTGCTCTTCTTTTTCTAGGGCTTTGTGCTGTAGTGTTAAGTCGTTTATTTGTTGATTTTTACTTCTTTTGTTGAATGGGACCCATGAAATAAATCTTCCTCTAAGTACTGCTTTCATAGTGTCCCAGAGATTTGGATATGATGTGTCTTTGTTCTCATTTACTTCTAAGAATTTTTTTATTTCCCTCTTGATGTCTTCTGTTATCCATTCATCATATAATAGCGTACTATTTAATCTCAGGTATTGGAGAAGTTTTGTTTTTTATTCTGTCGTTTATTTCTAATTTAAATACATTATGATCTGATAGAATACAAGGTAGTATCTCTATCTTCTTGTATTTGCTAACAGTAGCTTTGTGGCATAAAATATGGTCTATTTTAGAGAAGGATCCATGTGCTGCTGAGAAGAAAGTGTATTCGTTCTTTGTTGGATGGTATATTCTATATATATCCATTAAGTACAAATTGTTGATTGTGTTATTGCGATCTATGGTTTCTTTATTCAATTTTTGTTTGGAAGATCTATCCAGTGGTGAGAGAAGTGTGTTAGAATCGCCTAGTATTATTGTGTTGTGGTCTATTTGATTTGTGGAATTGAGAAGGATTTGTTTGACGTACATGGATGAGCCAATGTTCGGGGCATAGATATTTATGATTGTTATGTCTTTTGGAAGGGTTTTAAATCATGATCATATGAAAGATAGTGGCTACATGATATTCAACATTAAGGAGAACAGTAAAAGAATGGATTTAAATCTGATCTAGAGTTTTATAATATAAATAAAAACACCCTGAGAGTAAAAGTTACTAGAAATAGTACAGGAGGGTTGGGAAAGATGATCTAGGATTAGGACAAGTACATTGATAAAGGTTGACTATTCTTTATCCAAAATGTTTAGGACCAAAGTATTCTGGACTTTTTTTTTTTTAAGATTTTGGAAAATCTCCATATATATAATAAGATATCTCAGGGATGGGACACAAGTCTAAACACATAATTCATTTACATTTCAGATACTTTATATACATAAACTCATGGTAATCTTACATAATATTAAGCTATATAATATTATATTTATATAATATTAAATTATATTAGCACACCTACACTTTGCAACTCATACCATGAGTTCAGATGTAAGTTTTCCATTTGTGGTATGGAAACTCAGAAACTTTCCAGATTTTGGAGCAATTCAGATTTCAGATTAGGGATACTTGACCTGTAATACCATACTCCTTAGACTAAAAGGAAACAAAATGAGAAGTCAATTGAATAGTAACAGAGCTTTACCATGAGACCACCATGGACACCACTGCCTCTGAGATTTGGGGCATATTCTGCCAGATCAACAGAGCGTAGCCATTCCATCACTCGATGATTGGTCCACTGCTGAACCTCAGATGGGGTGATGCTATTCTGTATGAACAAAAAAAATCACCATGAACTTTAGTTGTTGGGACATGATCATCAATATCAGACCCACAAAAATCCAAAAAGTCTGCCCATTGAGCACCATTACTTAACATCCCACTAAAGGTTTAAAGAAAGGGTACAAAGTATTTGCTAATCTGAATTCTCTTTTAAAGGATTTATATGACAAAGTTTCAAACTTTTTTACACACTAATAAGAAAAGGGAGAGGAAGTCTTCATAGTGATATTTAACTCTGTGGATTAAGGAGGCAGGAAAAAATATACCCATGAAAAGGAGGAAGCATAAATGAAAAGTAACCCTTGACTTTAGTTACACAGGGGACCATCATGGTGGGGGATTAGATAGGGTTATAGGAAAAGAAAGTCCAAAAAATAAGTGAGGTTGGATTCAAGGTTTTTAGGAGACCAGCTCTTCAGGCACAAGCACGTAAAATGCATGCTCGAGTCTTCCCTGATGTGCTACCTCGTCAGATGGCCGCCTCCGTAAGCAGTTTGGTTCAAAGTTATTGATCCTCAGGACCTGAATGGCTCTTTTGATACTGAGGTGGTGCAGGACACTCACAACCTTCAAAGACAGTAAGTCATCCTGCAAAAAAGAACAAAGGTAGGCTCACTGTGCTGGCCTCATAGTAGGAAGACCTTTCTAGGGAAATCTCAGAAAACCGAAGAAGTAGAAGAGCCACTTAAAACAAAATGCCCCAAGACCTTGCCTGTGCTTTCTAAGCTTTTATTTAGTAACCAAACCCTTTTCCTGTTCCAAATAAAATTCTCTCCAAGATCCCAGATTAATGTTTCAAAGGAAGACGACTACCAACTGCTTTTCCCTCAGATGCTCTCATAGTTAACAGAATTCCAGGCCTCTGGAAAACACTTGAAAACACTTGAAAAGCACTCTCTGAGCACTCCTCCTCAAGTGACTGAATAAACCTAGATCCTATGTGCAGGAGGGGAAAAGTACAATGAAATAAACCCAAATCAGTTCTCCCAAGAGGTGTGTCCTGAATGCACTTCTATTGTGGAATAGGTGCTGACCAATGGGCACATGTAACTATTACATCATTTCATAGTAGTAGGTATCTTGGTAGCTGCAGATTGGCATTTATACTGAACTTGAGTTAAAACAATGAAATACTTTTGTGAACTTTTAAATAATTTGGAGTATTGTTACAAAGGAAAAAGGAGAGAAGAAATTCCAAGGGAAAATACACTAATCAATTAGAACAAATGTCAAATTTTACTTTTGAATCATTTACTGTTGTATTTTATATCATAAATGAGGAATTTATATTTTGATTCCAAATATGTTCTATTTTCTAAGGAAACTACAGAAAACATGATTTAAATTTATTAACAGTCTGCATGAAGTGAAAAATATTGTACTATGATACACAGTTGTCAATTACTTGACTTTTTAGTTATATGTAAGTGCTGACAATGATGACATAATGTGCTTTCTGTTATTAGTTTTATATTAGGATTAGTTTTCCTACAGGTATGAAATACAATGTAAAATGAGTTTTTATTTCAGCTAAATCTTGCCTATCATCTCTGTGAACAAATTTCTAATTATGATTTTATCTGTCAGAAATGTTTCATCTCCCTGACCAACTGAGATTGTCTCAGAATGAAGTGAAAAGTCATCCAGGAAATGTGAAATTAATTCAATCAGCTGTATTTTCCTTTCTCTCATAAAAAATTTTTATCCTCACACATGCGTGACTGCACACACACAAAAAAGAAAAGCACTTGCTGGATCACAGAATAAAAGAAAACTTGTTTTTTGATTTTGGCACTGGGGTTTAACCCAGGGCCTTGAGCATGTGCTCTACATTCCTAGCCCTATTTGTTGTAATTTGCACAAACTGCAAATAAAGGAATTTCTTTGTTTTCTCCTTAGTTTCTGCAACTTTATCTGCAGGTAAAGCTGATACTTAAGAAGAACAATGAAAGGCATCTCTCAAACTGCCCCTTTTTTCTTTTGGCAGATAGCTAAAGAACCACTATGTCCAAGGTTTGGTTCTCTGAACTAAGGCACATAAAATTTTGGAGTAACTCAGAAGAATGTGCTCTTGCTTGCTGTACTATTTCCTGGTCTTAAGAGTTTTCTAGTTCTACATTACTATGCCTTCACTAGCAGACATTATGACCAATTTTGCAAATACTGTCACTTGGTACAAGGGTTTTTGGTAAGAGTGAAAAAGAGAAGAGAAATGAAGAAATTATAAGCATTAACATACATCACCTATCACCCCTTCAAGGAAAAACTTTCATCAGTCTGTGGCCACTGGGAACATTTTTAAAAATACAAACACACCAAAATAAATTATTTCTGAAGATAGTGATTTGGGGAACCATTCTACCTCCAAACACACCCAGAAAGTAAACAAGGAAAACATCCACTTTAGGCACACCCTACTGATAACACATTTCTTTTTTTTTTTTTTTTTGCAGTGCTGGGGATTGAACCCAGGGCTTTGTGCTTGCAAGGCAAGCACTCTACCAATTGAGCTATATCCCCAGCCTGATAACACATTTCTTGAGAGGAAAAAAGAAGAAAAAAAAATGAATCTACTATAGAACACTTTAAGAATAAAAGTATTAGCAGTTTAAATCTTAAGGCTACTAACTGAGCAAAAATAATTTCCTGAAATTTTTTCAGGATTAATTTCTTAAAGACAGGATCTTATGATACATTAGAAAAAGCATTTTACATATTTTATCTAAAATTGAGGTACAGAATGGTCCATATATTTTACTACTGGCTATTTTCATCTAATTAAATCTATCAGATTAAAAAATTTACATACATAATGTTTCCTGTGTAAATAAAATGTTACTTTTGAAAATCTTTATATTTTGAAGAGTCTTAGAAGGAAAGATCAGGGCCTGGGTTGTAGCTTAGTGGCAGAGCATTTGCCTAGCACCCATGAGGCACTGGGTTCAATCCTCAGCACTTCATACATAAATAAATAAAATAAAGGTATTGTGTCCATGTATAACAACACAAATAAATAAAGTTTCCTTTTAAATAAATAAAGTTTTAAATAAAGTTTCTGCTTTTATATTAAAAAAAAAACCCTTTATTTTAGAGTAATTTTAGATACATAGAAGAGTTGCTAGATAGTATATGGTTCTATAAGTTTTTTACCCAGCTTCCCCTAATATTAACATCTTATAGTAATATAACATATAATATTAACATCTTTATATTCATCAAAACTAAGGGATTAACGTAGACAATCAAATAATTAAACTACAGACTTATTCAGATATTTATTTATAGTTCTCACCAATATTTCCACCACTAAGAATATTTTTTCTGTTCCAGGATCCAATCCAGGATACTGCATTAAAGCAGGTGTTTTGTGACCTATTACTTATGGATTGCATTTTTCAAGGTAATTTACACTTTTATAGCCACAAAAGTTATGCATACCCTTTTTGTGACTTTAAGCCTGCTCACATTCCCAGGGAAACATACTCATATCTAGATAGGCAGGTAAATAGTCACTGAATTTGTTCCAGGCAGAACAGTGAACTATTAAGAAGGAGATCTGGAAACAGCTTGCGTTTAAATGCTTTATGGCTTTCTACCATTTTCTAACTATGGAAACTTAAGTTACCCAATTTCTTGATTCCTGTTGCCTCATCTAAATCATGGGGATAATATTAGTACTAACCCAAAGGGCTATTTAAAATCAAGTATCAATATGAGTAAAATGCTTAAAAGGGTACGTAACAAACAAATAAGCAATGTTACACATATCAGTATTATCGAATGCAGGTTCACATGATATTGCCACCAATAAAAGGGTTTTGGTTCAATGGTAAGAGAAGAAAACAAATACCATGACCCAAAATTCACATTTCTTAGATATTAAGAGATTCTCACCCAAGCTAGTTATTCTTATTTAAAAAGATGATATCTGTGGGATACCATCTGAGAATGGTATTCAAATAAAAGTATCTTAAGTAGAACATTAATCATACTATGGAATCTAGAACAATATTCTCCTGGAATCCATCTCTTCCACTGTTTTGTTGTTTAATTTTTTTGTGGTACTGGGGATTGAACTCAGAGATGCTATACCACTAGCTATATTTCCATTCCTTTTTTAAAAAATTGAGAGGGGGGCACTAAGTTGCCAGGCTGATATCCTCCTGCCTCAGCCTACCAAGTCACTAGGATTATAGCTGTGCACCATCATATCAGGTTCTCTCATTGTTTTAAAGTCAGAGTTTTTCTACTCATTGGCTGGAAGGCTAGAAATGTACAGTAAAGAAGAAACCAGAGTGAAAGTCTAGCCTTCCCCTCTTCTCCTTTACCCCAGTAACTCCTGCCCTTACAGAACTGGGCTGAAGCCAGAAGTGTTTCAGGCAACAGATGTCCAAGAGATGGGAATGGAGAAGGTAAGTCACTTGGGTGTGGATGTCAGGCCAAAGAGGATGCCTCTGTTGAATAGTCATCGCATATGAGAATACACAACTTAGAAACTTCTAGGGCTTCAGAATGCCACTTTCTATTTAAAAATGTCTTTATGAGATTTAATTCAATATGCCATAAAACTCATCTAGACAAAGTATACACTTCAATGTTCACCTTTTTGAATATGTATAAATCAACCTTCTGTATAGCTTAGTTTAAATTAAGTTTTGCTTAGCTTAAACTGAGGTTTCAGATCATCCCAGAGCAGTTGCAATCAACAAATTCCACAACTTCTAGTCACAGGAAATATTTCCCCTTCCTCAAGTTAAAGCAACACCTTCATACTCTGGTGGAACTATTAGGAAAACATTGTATTTTGATTACTCGTATGTTTTTCAGAGAAAAAAGTCTTAATCCTCCAAACCCTAGCAAAGAATCACTTACAACTGTCATATAATGCAGCATTCGACCATCTACCCGTCCTTCATCAAACTGGGTCTTATACTGGGGGAGGCCAATATCATCCAACCATCCTAAAGGAAAGAACCAGTGTTGTTACAGTGTCACAAAACATCTGTTTTTGTGATTAAAAAGAAAAGACAACAATATTTATTTATTATTTTATTAAGAATAAAAAGCTCTTACTAGTGACCCAATTGAAATCTAGCTTCCCATGATTGGTTTCTTCCTCAGATCCCAGGGCTTGCAGTGCCAGCTGGAGTTTCTTTCGATGAAGTGAATGCTTGATTCCAAGTTCCTGAAACAATAAACAATAATTAAACTTATAATTCTATCTATATGGGCTTGATGACTCTGGAAATGATGCAAATTCTTCCAAAATGAAGCTAGCAGTAAGGACCCAATCTACATTAAATCAAAACACTAACTGAGGCTAGTAAAATGTTGCTGGATAAGAGGCCCCCTAGAGAGCCAAGATGACCACAGTTTATTTAGTGACATGTTAGACAACCCCCAGTGACTCATTTTCTTTGTAAAATAGGAACTATAGCATACAATGGGAACTTTACTCTTATTTTGTGCAAAATTTTAAACACCTGGGACACAGAACATTGGGAGTCTTTTCCTTTTGCAAAGCTAAGAACTGCATATATTACATTGAAAATATAAGTCAATGATAAAGCCACAAAATGATTTTAAGTCATATGAGCTTAAGGTTTATTAGTATGGCTGTATAAATTATTTTTCAATAGAATTCTCAGTGGCTTATGTGTTCCACAAAGAATCATTAAGACCGGCCCTTCCTTTAAGTCCATGCGATGAAATAAGTATGAAGCGGTTGAAAACTCAAACCATTTCAAGATTACTAACTTTGGCTCCACCCGTGACCCTTCCTGGAATAAAAAGCTATCCTATATTTACATTTTCTTTCTCTCAGTATTTTATAATAAAATAGAGAAGTAGTCACCTTCTCTAGATCTTGTGAGAAGCCTGCAAAAGTGTTTGACCAGATGCAATCCAGTGCTTGCCAGAATTCAGGTAGGATCCCAAACCTTGTTCTGCAAGCCAATTACAAACTTGCTCCTTGGTCCATTTGGCAAATGGCATATCCAAGTCACTGCAGGAAAATGAACAAATGCATGAGAAACAATTCAAAGACAATTTTGTGGCTTATCCTCAGTTTTGAACAACTCTACATTCAACAGATATGGATATTCCCTGGTGATACACTGCTGACCATGAAAAACAATTTTTGATGTGTATTTGGAGCAGGAAGTTGAACTAGAGCTGAAAGTTATCTTCTAAGACCACTGTCTTCATTTTAAATAAAACTACAAAAGATTTAATATGATTTAGCAAGAACTTGTTCTATAGAAAAATACTAAGTTGAACCAACACAAGTCACTGTACCAGTTTCAACCAATGTTGTTTCAAGACTGGATTCCCAAGCAAAACACAACTAGGATTGAAAAAACTCAAGTCTAACTTGAATGAACTTTTACAGAATTATGGTTTCTTTTCTGATGACAACATATGAAAGAGGACAATATGCTGCCATTGAGTGTAGGAAAGAGTAATCAAAACAAAATTTGTATGCTTTTACTTAGACACAGTATTCCTTCCTGTTTGGGGGTGAAGATGAACATGACTTTGAATTTTTTTTTTTTTTTTTTTTAATGCACAAGGAAGTCCTTTATTGTGTTCAAAGAAAACATATGGCAAACGAGACCACTAGGTATTTGGAAAAGGCAAAGGGAATTTCCTCCTTGTGGAAACCTGTGTCCAGTGACCTGCCTGTGTGCGAGGGACTGTTTTAGATTTATTATCAACACCTTGTACTGTATGTTTGCCAACTCCACCTTTCGCTTAGAAAGTCAGAATTGTTCTCCACTTTGATAAGGATGTAGGAAAAGTTCTTAAGAGTTTTAATACATAAAACATTACATAGCCTTGATAAGCCTAAGAATTCTGATAGAATTTGTCTTTTAGTGCTTTCAAAGACTCCACTAATCTCTAATATTTATTGAATGGCTATGATTTGCCAGATACTTAACACATATTAACTCATTTAATCTTCACAATCACCTTTTGGGGTGGGTCTTAATTATTATTATTATGACAAGAAAGTTTACACAGCATTAGAGTCATTGTTTATGATCACCTGGCTAGTAGAAAGTGGTAAGGATGGAAACCAAACCCAAGTTTCAACTCACTCTTTGTGTGTGTGTGTGTGTGTGTGTGTGTGTGTGTGTGTGTGTATGGTGTGCTGAAGGGCAAACGTAGCATCTCACACATGCTAGGCAAGCACTCTGTACCACTGAACTGCACCCTGACCCCTTGAACCTACTTTTAACCACTATACTGTCCAAGGCTGTTCTTCATAGTATCTCTAAAACAAAAATTATATAAAATGCCACTGTAGTACAGATGTGGCTGACACTTTAGCTCTGGCTCCTTTCCTAGCTCAAACAGCTCTAACCATCACTGACAAACCACAGCACTCTAAAGACGATGAACCCTCTTTGGCAGAAAGTTATACTTTTGATTATTTAATCAGGTGACAGTATACTGCAGGTGTCTCTGAGGCCTTGACACATGGGTAGAGATGCTAAAGTTCATTCACTGATTATTCTTACCTGTTAGACTGTCCCAAATCTCGAGACCAACCCAATCGGGGGCCTGCTGTTGCCCTTGTCCCTCCTCTTTTGAATTCAGGCTCAGCCATGTCATCTGGATTGAATGTAGTTGATTGACTTCTCCTAAGTCTGAAGAAGACACAACCCCACATGGCTACATATTAGATATTGGGAAGTCTTAGACTTTAAAGTTAATCAGAACTTATTTTTTTGGCAGTACTGGGTATTGAACCCAGGGACACTCTACTGCTGAGCTATACCCCCAGTTCTTTTTATTTTATTTTTTTAAATCTGAGACTGGATTTCATTAAGATGCCCAGGCTGGTCTCAAACTTGTGATCCTCCTGCCTCAGTCTACTACAAGGGTGCACACAGAACACAGCTAATCAGAATTTTTTTAAACTGGTGTGTAGATTTGAGCTGTTCTTCCTTGCAGTGCAGTAACATAAAAATCTGTACTCAAGCTTTAACTGAGGTCCGATGAGTTAATGAATCTCAAGTCACAATCTTCCTTTCATAGGAGGAACATAAAAACTATAATTTCATATCCATTTTTCAGCCAGTTTTCCACTTATCCCTACATTTCAGCAAGAAGTAAGACAAATCCCACTCTACTCATTCACTCTTTTACTTACTTTCCAAAGAGTCTCATGATACCTCTGGATTTTTTTTTAGAATCTGGAGATGGTGGAGATAACTGGAAAGGACTGTTCCCCTGTGAATCTTTGGCCTGAGAAGATGCACCAGTCAGATCTAGGTGCTCCACTGTCTCCTTCTCTGTTTCAGCTATTCCAAGAACAGAATAGAAGACTTGATGAATTTTAAAAGGCAGAATAAACATGATTAGAAATTAACCTTGGTTTTAGCAACTGTTAAGGATTCTTCTTCTGTTGCTCTATAAATCAGTGACTGATAGAGAGCTCCAGTAAAAATGAAAAAATGGAACACAAATGTATATTCTATTCTACAGTTTACTCTCTGGAGTATAAAGTTCATTAACTTAAAATCATAACTGTGTTGAGATTAAAAGCGTGAGATGGGACTGCTAAAATATTTCCTCAAGTGATATGAACTCTTAATGAAATTATCCTTAATCTTACAGTTAGTTTCATGGCACTGCTGACTACTTTCCACACTCTTTAAAAGCACTATCTCCCTTTGTTGCTGTCCTGACACTCCTAGATCACCATCTGACAGTATCTTCTTTGCTATAGCATTCCTCCACCCTTTTTTTGGTACTAGGGATTGCACCCAGGGACACTCTATCACTGAACTACATCCCTACCCTTTTTTTTGAGATATTCTTGCTAAATTACTGAAATTGGCCTCAAATTTGCTATCTTTCTATCTCAGGTGTGTGCCACTCAGCGCATCCCTGGTTTCTTTTCCTCTTATTCCATTTTAAGATTGCAAGTTCCCTCTGTAGGATCTTTTGACAATCTTACCCCCTCTAAACTTGGCATTAATAATAGTTTTTGTTTGTGTGTGTGTGTGTTTGCAGGGGGTACTAGAAATTGAACCCCAGGACCTCATACATGCTAGGCAAACACTCTATCACTGAGCCACATTCCCAGCCCATTTTTCATTTGAAGCAGGGGCTCAATAAGCAGTGCCCATGCTGGCTTCAAACTTGAGATCCTCTGGCCTTGGACTCCCATGCAGCTGGGATTACAGGCATGTGCTACTATGCCCAGCTTACGCTTTGCACTAAGTGATGGTTTTACTCATTTATGAGCAGGTGGAATAAAAATTTCTGGGCCTAGTCTGATCTAGTCTCAGTATCTGAATATTTGTACATGCTCCCAATTCAATGTGCCAGAGACATTTTGTACTCAAATCCATTCAATTTCCTTGAGTTTCTTAAATTTTATTTGACATTTAACTAATATTTTCCTTATTATTCCATTTAAAACTCTGTCATTTTCTTTTTATCCCTTTTTCTCCTTTGGCATTTAGATCACATCAGTTACTAAGTACTAGCTGCCCCTCACACTGTGGTACTGGGGATTGAACCAAGAAGTGCCCAAACTTTTTTTTTTTCTGTTTTGAGACAGGGTCTTACTAAATTGTTCAGGATGGTCTTAAACTTGCAATCTTCCTGCCTACGCCTCCTGAGTAGCTGGGATTACAGGCATGAGCCATGGCACCCAGTCTAGCAATTTTTAAAGAAATTTATCCCAATTTATTATGACTTGGGCAGTGAGAGAATAATAAACTGGGTATGCATAAATTTTCCTTTTGATATAAAGTTAGTACCTATTTATTTTGCTTTAAAATAACATCCACATTTGTTACTGCCAGATTTATTTTAGTTCTTTTAACTGTCAGTGGATAGTTGTACATTAACAAACATAAGGGCTATTATTTCTTCAATGTGAGATTTTATACTTAATAAAGGAAAGTAAAAGTTGTACAAAAATCACAGGAACAGTATTGCAGCAAGATATACAAGTTGCAGAAGTTGACTTGTCTATGAAGCAGGGCTGTGATTACAGGTTATATGTAAGCAGCATTTGCCTCTAAGCATCAACAATTCAATTCTAAGAAAGATGCAGCAGATTATTTGAAAAAAAGTTGTCTGAACAGATCATCTTATTTTATGCATCCAGGGCTCATTCTAGACATTTAAGACTACAAGAGAGAATGTCATTTTTGCTGGTCCACATGAATACATATGTGGATGTCTATATAATGTGACAACACCTACTGGGGAAACCCAAGGGAGTCTATCCATTCACACCCTATAGACAAGATGGGTACTGTGCCCCTGGGAATGTTGCCTAGCTTGCTCTCATTTTTAAAAGAATCATTATATCCTTTTGAAGACTTTTTTTTTTTTTTCCCCTACTGTACACTGTCATACAAAAAGGAAAACTGAGCTTCCTCTCTTAAAATCACTTTTAGGTGACTCTTCAGATACACGTAAAGTTGCCTCTGTTGTTGCTAAATGTTGTCTCCATCTTCAAAGCAGTAAGATGTCAGAAAAATGTTCCCCTAAGAGAAGTAAGCCTATAACTATCATCTTCAATGTCTTCTATAAGCCTCCCTACCTGACTAAAAACATTTCTTTTTGGAGACTGGGGAAAAGGTACACATGGAAAAGGAAGTAGAAGTGAATGAATGATGATATGTGCACCAGGGGTGAGAGAGCTGGGAAGGACAATGCCAGGACACTCCTACCCTGGACTCTGCCACCTTCAGAGCACTTCTGGGGCCTCTCGGAGCTCCCCACAAGGTGAGACAGCCTTGGCTAAAACAGTGTTTAGGCTTGGAAGCAAAGGTTCTATGGAACACTTTTTAGCAGAAGACGGGAAAAACAATCTGAAATAGAGAACTACATTTTCTGATTGCTGTCAGCTCACTTTCTAGAGATTATACAGGCCAAGAGCAAGGATTAGATAGGTTTGGAGCACAGTGCTGGTGAAGGCTGGCATGCAGGGGTACGATACCTAAGGTGGGTGCACTGGCACTTCGTTTACGATCTTCAGATATCCCAACAATGCACACAATCACACGCAGCCCAAAGGAGAGAACACAGGGGGTGACAAAATGAAACACAGATGAGACTCTTCCTCACAAATACACACCATGGAGGAAAGGCATGTGCTGTGCTTCTGAGGTTACACATAGATTCCACCAGGGCTGTCAAAAGGGGGTTAGCTTATCCACTATTAAAACAGATGGGACACTGTCTATAATGATGCCACGGACAATTGCAGTTTTAGATCTTTCTGCTATTTATACCACAGGAAACAGTATGGTGAGAATTGATACATCTTCACGCTGCTAAAGTAAATTCACTGAAACATTATTTGCTAACTGTACCTGCCCCTCCCCATGTCATTCACCTTCATGTACAAATAGATGAATAAGGGAAGGGAAGAGATTGATCTTTTCCCTATTTTTCCCTCAAAGATCAGGTCACATGCATCTCGGTCACACATACCCAAGTTTGGTGCACTTGCTGTCCTTTTGCTACTTTTGATTTTAAAGAAGCCTCGGCCAAAGGAAGATCTGGCTTTTCGAGTGCCAAAGGGGTTGTCATCCATGGAGGCATCGCGTCCTGGAACTTTGGGAGGGAGGTTCCCAAATGTGCTACTTTCTCCTGGAGTTTTATCCTGAGAAGGGGTGATAACAGCAAGACAGAGCATTGATGTGCACAATCCTTGGGACATACCAGGTCCAACACTAAATATTAGACCAAGATAAATGCATGTTTGCTAAAAGAGTAACGAAGGACTGGGCACATAACTCAATGGTAGAGCACTTGCTAGCAAGTTTGAGGCACCTGGATTCAATCCCCAGAACCAGGAAACAATAACAACAACAACACAACAGCGAAAAAAAAAACCAAAAAACAAAAAAACTGAAGTAACACATCGATTACCAATGTCAAATATGATACTAGAAGTTTTAAAAAATTCACATTGAAAGCTACTTAAAAAAACAGCAATAGCAATAAGATAAACACCTTCATCACTAAACCATAATCAATGTGTTTACAGTTTAAATATTTAAGATAGAGAAATTCTCAAATTTTCCTTTTTTATTTTTTAAAGAATTTAATATTTATTTCTTATTTCTTTATTTTTTATGTGGTGCTAAGGATCTAACCCAGTGCCTTACCCTTGCTAGGCAAGTACTCTCCCACTGAGCTACAACCCCAGCTCAAATTTTATTTTATTTGCCTCATTCTTCAAAAGACATAGAATGAAGGTATTATAACCAGAAGAGATTTCTTAACTTTTATTTCAATTATGATATAGAACTAGAATACAGTTCACAGTGTGTGGGTGGCAGGTGGGTGCTGGGGACTGAACCCTGGTGTGCTTTACCACTGAGAATATCCCCAGTCCCTTTTATTTTTTATTTTGAGACAGGGTCTTGCTAAGTTGCTGAGGCTAGCCTTCAACTGGAGATCCTGCCTTAGCCTCCCAAGTCACTGGGATTACAGGAGTGCACCACCACGCTCAGCACAGTTCACATTCTTATTTTACAACTGTATCAACAGAAGCCTAATGTAATTCTTCTACAAAGCAGGCATTAGCCCTGACTTTTATATTAGCATATAAGAAGATTCTGCTCTGTTACTTTAATAGTCAAAGAGTAATAAAATGAAGGTGCAAATAGTAATTACTTATTTTGGGCTTTTTGGTATCTGAATTGGCAATTATAGTATCATAGTATTATAGTATTATATTGTTTTAGTATTACTCAAAATGCTTCTAGTCTCATGTTTTTGTCTCTAATATCTTTTGCTTTCTGTTCCTTCTTTTGCACAGGTAAAGGAAAGGGTAAGGGGAAACACAAGCATTTAAGACAGGGATTTATTCTATGTATCTATTGCACATAGTAACTGCAAGTTTACAGATGATGCGATGTAGCAGCAGTATTGTTATATGTGTCTCAATACTGATGTCAAAATCCTTTAAACCATTTACTGAGCTGACAAGACAAAAAGGACTTAAAGGGACAGTTGTCTCTACCAACTGCCTTGCTAGTTTATCTACATTTAACACATGTACTAAAAGTAAACAGTCAGGAGACAGCCTCTTGAAGTAGCCTGTCAACCCAACTGTAACCTTTACGAGTTCAGAATGAAAAGGAGGGGAAACAAGTACATGTAGATGACATCCTAAAAACACCAAAATGTATGCCTCAGGTGAGAAATGGTGTTATAAATAAACTCCTGGAATCTAAGAAGGGCTTTTTTGTTGTTGTTGTTTAGCACATTTTCTGGGGACTGAATGCAGGGGTGCTCTACCACTGAGCTACACACCCAGTTGTTTATTTTTTATTTTGTGAGAAGTTCTGATTAAGTTACCCAGGCTGGCTCTGAACTTGTGATCCTCCTAAGTCACTGGGATATAGGTGTGTACCACCACACCCTACTAAGAAGGGCTATTAAGAGGCCTGAGGAAGCCCATTTATGGTCATTAAGAACATTGAGTAACATGGTTGTGAATTTGTAGTTTTGATTTTGTTTAATAACTGATTGAGGTGATATTCATATAACATAAATTAACTTTTTCAAAATGAATAATTCAGTGGCATTTACAATGTTGTGCAACCACCACCCCTATCTAGTTCCAAAACATTTTCCAACATTCCCCTCACCATTATGCAGTTCCTCCATTTTTTACTCCTCTCACCTCAATACATATCTACATCCAGTCTCTATGGACTTATCTATTCTGGATATTTCTTAGAGATGGAATCACAGAATGTGACCTCGGTGTCCTTCAACTAGCATGATGTTTTGGTGGCTCTGAGTTTTTGGTCTACTGGAGACATTTAAGCAACTTACATGTAATAGAAGTTGAAAACATTTTTATATTTTAATTTGGATATAAAATTACCTCTGAAGACTTCTGAATAGACTCCTTTTTCCTGTTCAAAACAATGACAACATTTAAGGTTGTTATATGAATCCTTAATATATTCAGAATTTGTCACACATTGTTCCAAAATTGGAAGTTTACATCACTTCTTCTTTTTTTTTTTTTTTGTGGTGCTGGGGATTGAACCCAGGGCTTTGTGCCTGCGAGGCAAGCACTCTACCAACTGAGCTATTTCCCCAGCCAGTTTACATCACTTCTAAGCTACAAAATCTTAGTTTCATTTATTTCCTAAAATGTTCTATTAAAGTCTCTATTCTTGGTTTTATTAACTACTTCCAATCCTTTATATTCATAATTAATATTTATCATTAATCATGCCATGGTAGCTAATAATTATCCATTAAAGAAATCACAGGCATTTTTATAAGTTTTATTTGCAAAATGAAAAAAGATGAAGATCTCTAAATATTTTCTTCTTGGGGGGTAACAGAAAGAAACACAGAACCTACCCCATTTGATGTTTCCTTCTTCAGATTGCCTAGGCTACTGGACTTTTGTAGACTTGAAGTTCTAAAAAAAAAACAACAAAAAAAATAATAATTAGGATTAATAATAGTGACTCTGGTGCCTATTTCTAAGTAGATCATCTTAGTAAGAAACTAAAATTACGTGTGTGGGTTGAATCTTGGAAATAAAAGAAAATCTGGAATCAGACAGTCGCTTATGTACTTAACTAAAATATAACATTTAGTTCTTTTAAAAGCAAAGGTGGTTAACTGTCCTGCCAATAACTCTAAATGTCTCATACATGTTAGAATAGCTGGAAAAGCACTTATTCTCATGATGTCAATATTTTAAAATAAGCCAGTGTTTTCCATGGACTAATGGTGCATCATTTGCATGTATATATTTATACCAGGAAATTTAAATACTCATATACTATTATATCTAATTCTTCTAATAAAATCAAGAATGACAATTTTATTTTCCAATTCACAAAGGAATCACTTTTCTGAGCCTGCCAAAACAATCTGTTTATAGTTTGATCCAAGCAAAATGGAGGAATCCCTATTGCTGTCCATATTAATCCATTAGTTATCTCAGGGAAGGCAAAATGATACTATAAATACTCAGAGACTTTCTCTTTCACATTATTAGCATTCAGTATACAGATATGGAAATGGACTTTCTTACAAACTGAAGGCAGGAATGTGTGACCAGTTTACAAAGAAAAAAAGGGGGTGGGGAGTAGTTCCAGTGGTAGAGCTCTTGCTTAGCATGCAAGAGGCTATAGGTTGATCCCCAATACCACTAAAAAAGTGAAAAGAGAGAGAGAAGGAGGGAGGGAGGGAAGGGGAAGGAGAGAGAGAGAGAGAGAGAAAAGGAATGTATTTCCTCTAAAAATTATTAATATAAATATGTGAACTTTTTAAAAGGCATTTCTTCTGTATTTATGTGTACTTAAGTTGCTAGTAGTGTTGACAACCAACTAAAGTAAAAGATAATGGCAAGAACAGAAATAACCTTGTCTTTGAGTACTACTCTATAAAAGAATTTTCTAATTTAATACAGATTGCAACTTGGATAAATATTCATATTAGGTCAGTTTATTAAAGTGAAAGTATAAAAATTTAAAAATGAAACAAAAACCAACAAACAACAATAACCTAAAACTATTTCAACTTTTCCAGTCATCATAACACCCTCTGGGATTCTTTTCTGCTGGAATCAAAAATACAAATCAGTACAAAAATGAATTAAAAGCACTGAACTTCAAATAAAAACTGATAAAGGATAAAGATCCGAAAAGGCATGAACTGATGGTAAATTAGTGTTTCTTTGTAAACTTACAACCCTCCACTCCCACCCAATCATTACAGCTAGGCATTAATTTATTCATTAATTTAGGGCTGGGGTTGCAGTTTAGTGGTGGAGCCTTTGCCTCATATGTGTGAGGCACTGGGTTTGATCCTTTTACCATGTAAAAATAAATAAATAATGTGTCCATCTACGACTAAAAATATTTAAAAAGAATTTTAACATACATTCATTGTCACCAACACACTAACTGTTAATATTGATTATTGTTAGTGTAAGAGACCCTCTTCTTTCTCAAGGCTCAATCACACTTTTGACATTCAATAATATGTAACTTACAAAAGACCATCACACAGTTGGGTTTCAACAGCAGCACCAAGGATTGTTTTTCCATCACTAAAATGTAAAAAAGGTATTTATTAATGTCATGAATAAAAGATCTTAAAATGATCCCTGACTTAAGATGGTGTTAAGTCCTGAAAATCCCATAATAAGTTGAAATGAAATATCATCATGTTGAATATGCCTACCCAACAATGCAGCTTAGCCTAGCCTACCTTAAACACAGGATACTCACACTAGCCTACAGATGGGCAAAATCACCTAACACAAAGCCTATTTTACAAGAAGTATTGAATAGTTCATCTAATTTACTGAATACCATATTGAAAGTGAAAAACAGCAAAATTGTAAAAGCAGAAAAATCACTGAGTTAAACACTGTAGGTTAGGAACTGTCTATATGTTCTATGTGAACATAACTGTCAAGAACTAAATAAGAATAGTGAAAGAAAAAAACTATTTGTATTTTTTTAATATTCTGCTTTATTTTATTTGGCCTACACGTAAGATTAGGCAATTAGGACTATGACGGCAAAAATTTCTATTTGCCTTATAGAAGGATTCCCTCTCCTGTTTCCTTCATAGCCATCTTTTAAATAGCCTTGTGGTACGTGACTGTTACTACCCTGCTTACAACCCTTTGGTGGTGACCCATGATCTAGGAAGTAAAATCCAAGTTCCTTAAAACCTCTCTCTAACCCACCCATCTCACATTCCCAGGCTCAGGTTCCATTACTTCCTGCTTTATACCTTATTATCAATAATACACAACTGATTATGGGTTCCCGGCATATGTCTTCCTGTTTCTCATTTCCTGAGTGAAAACTGTGTCTGTAAATACATGTGAAGCCTTTCTTTTTCATTGATCTACTTTTGTGAACATTTATATTGCAACAGTAGGCTACAAATGACATACTTCTCTTCAAATGACGTCTCTGGCTTAGGAGGCACCTTGGATTTTTCAGGAGTTTCCACTCCTACAGATGTTGGCAATAATGAAGGGACTAAAACTTGCAAGATGCTAGTGTGGAACTGTAATTATAAAAGTACACACATACAAAAAATCAATCATTCAATCAAACAAGCAAAGACTTAAGCCACAGAGTAACAAAACATAAATAAGATGAATAAATGGTCTATTGACAAAATCTTTACACCTGTGTTTAGAACTCTATTCTAATATTTATAAAATTATTTCAGAAAACAAGCATCTATATAAAAAAAAGTATTAATCAAAGAAAACATTCTGGAGAGAGGTAATTTTTGAACTTGGTTCTGAGAAAGACATTGAATACTGTGAATAAGACTGTATCAAGTACCATTAAGCAAGTTCACAGCAAATATTAATAACTTCAAGCCCTGGCTGAATCCTTGGCTCTGACACACTCACATATGTGATTTTAACTGCATTAGTCTCTTCCTCTGTATAATGAGCATGACAGTGCCCACCCTCCAGTGTTGCAATGACTTAACATGAGAGTTGGATAGATAAAAATACTTATTGTAGACAAAGCACAACTTTCATTTTAATTTGTGCCATTTGCCTAGTATGGTGCATAGCTCAATTTAATCATTATTCTGTGTGAACTAGTTGACTAATTTCAATTCACAGAATTGGTTAAAAAAATGTAATTTAAATCAATTACAATGTACTTTGTGGCTATCACTAAAAATTTTTGCTTAATAACAATATTTACAGCAACAAGTAAAATGCATGACACATTTTCTTGAATGCTTCATGTATTCTAAGACTGGAATCTGTAAAAGAACTTTAATATTCAGGGTTTCAGTTAGACTGTGGGTCACATCAAGAACTAATAAATGAAATACTTTATAAAATATTCCAGTAAGAAAATGACCAAAATGTATCCCAGTAAACTCCTGCAAGTTAAACAGTTAGTGACAGCTCCTCGATTCTGAAAGGGAGACAGCAAGGACTCACTAGGACACACTTCTACACAATATTCAATCAGCAGCAGTTTCAACTTAGTAACCACATACCAACAGCTGATGTCAGCTCACTCCTGCCTCTGAAAGTCCACCAACTCTTAAACTCCAAGCATTATAAAAACCCCATATCGGATCAGCTCATACAGCTCATTTGGTTAAGCAAACAAATGAACTCAGCTTTGAAATTTTTGTTTCTGTTGTTGAGTGGTAGTCTCATCCTTTGACACTATATAAGGTTATAAAAGGGGTGTAGCTCAATGGTAGAGCATTTGCCTAGCATGTGTAAGGTCCTGGGTTCAATTCTCCCCACTGGGAAAAAAAAATCAAATAAATATGTGTGTGTGTGTATGTGTGTGTATATGTGTATAAAAGGTTATGAAATGAAGTCCTATTATTTCACTATTAGTTTTTTTTTTTTTTTTTCAGGTTGAATCTTATAATTAATCCTGGACAACTTACTTAGCCATCATTCCTGTTTCCTGAAGTTCATATATCTCCTTGGATTTCTAATTATGAGGGGAAAATAATGACACAAACAGTTTGACCCACTTTCATGATTTGTTTTTGAACTTTAAGGCTTTAGCTCTAGGCTCAAATCTCCCTTTTGGTTCTTCTTAAGTAATGTGGCTAAACTCCTCAATTCTCATCCAACTATTTTTGCTCCAAACTAAAAACCTATCCTTAAACCAGCATTCACATAGCAAAGACTCTTGTTTAAAGACGGGAGAGCATCTGGGTGTATCCTACATGACACAGCAGCCCCTCTGTACAAATGAAGCATACCCACTGTCAAATGTTATTTTTCCTTTCAGTATGAATATATAGTTAGTAAGCAGGGGATTTCCCCCTCTAAACTAGTTATTATTTCTTAATTAATTCCTGATCAATGATATATGACAAACGTCCTCTCTGACATTTAAGAGAGAGAAATGTTAGTTGTTTGCTCCTTGAATTCATTTTCATTCAATTCAAATTTCCCTTCCTCATTATGTAATTATCAAGAACTGATATGAGAAAGTAAAGATATCCATTTGTTTTTTTCTAACTATAGCAAAATGTGAGAGGAGAGATGACCAAAGAAGGAACTGATAAATGTAAGGGAGTTAAGACTAGTTAAATAAAACTATTTCCCATTCCCAGTCTTAAATTATACTAAAATTAAGACATGGTTTCAGGGTAAAGACAAGCACAAGTACTGTCAAAAAAACCTGGTCTCAGATGAAGCCAGGGGCATGGCAGTAAAGCCTTTTAGTTGACACTACAGAAAGACTGAACTATCTCACTGAACCATTTAAAAAACCCAAAGACTGAAAATCAGGGGCTGCCCTCCAGCAGCCTTAGAGGGAAACTAAGAAAAAGGCTTCTTGTGAAGACACGTGGATATGCTTTTATCTCCTGCAGAGGATCATAAAGGGATTCACAGGGGATTCCAAGTATTTAAAGTAGTATACCACTGTTCAACATCTCTAGCAATTAGAGAAGTGCAAATTAAAATTACACTGAGATTCTACCTCACTCCAGTCAGAATAGCAATGATCAAGAATGCAAGCAACAATAAATACTGGCAAGGATGTAGGGAAAAAAGGTTCACTCATACATTGTTGGTGGAACTACAAATTGGTGAAACCACTCTGAAAAGCAGTATGGAGATCAATCATTCCACCCAGTTATCCCACTCCTTGGTATATATCCAAAGGACTTAAAATCAGCATACTACAGTGACATAGCCACATCAATGCGTACAGTAGCTCAATTCATAATAGCTAAGCTATGGAACCAACCTAGGTGCCCTTAAACAGAAGAATAGATAAAGAAAATGTGGTATATGTATACAACGGAATATTACTCAGTTATAAAAAAGAATGAAATTATGACATTTGCTGGTAAATGGATGGATCTGGAGACTATCTTGTAAGTGAAATAAACCAATCCCCAAAACTAAGGCCAAATGTTCTTTCTGATATGCGGATGCTAACATACAAAGGAGGTGGGGAGGTGGTAATAGAAGTTCATTGGATTAGACAAAGGGAAATGAAGGGAAGGGAGTGGGGGAGGAAATAGGAAAGACAGTGGAATGAAATCATACATAACTTTCCTATGTTCATATATGAATAAATAACCAGTTTAACTCCACAACATGTATAACCACAAGAATGGGATCCTAATTAGGATAAGTTATACTCCATGTATGCATAATATGTAAAAATGCTCTCTACTCTCATGTATATCTAAAAAGAACAACAACGACAAAAAAAAAAAAAAAAAGAAAGAAAGAAAGAAAGAAAGAAAGAAAAACCAAGTAGTATACCAAATCAGACACAAAGGGACAGAGCTGGTAGAAAATGAAAAGGTGGCTTGGGACCTCTATGGCACTTTTACAGGCACAAACTGCCTATAAATACTTATCTGCAAATACTTGGAAAAGGAATGAAGACTCGGATGGAAGAACACAGAGCCTGGAAGACTGGGCCCTAATACAGGAACTGGTAACACTTGCCTAGATAAATTTTGAAATTGCTGCAGACTATGGCTACTTGTGTGCCTTTAATTTTCTCTCTCTCTTTCCATCTATCCATTCATCCTAGGGATTGAACCCTTGGGTACTTTGTCACTGAGCTACAACCTTAGTCCTTTTCATTTTTTTTTATTTTGAGACACAGTCTTCTAAGTCACCAAGGTTGGCCTTGAATGTGAGATCCTCTGGCCTTAGCTTACTGAGTAGTTGTTATTATAGGCACATGCCACTGAGCTCAGTCAATTTTCCCTCCTTTAAATGGGAGAGCCTATAGTAGTTACAGTACACTTATCCCACCACTGTAGTTTGTGTGTAGGGGGTAGTGGTGCAGGGGGGAGGTACTTAAATTGAAATGATAGTCAAGAAGCTATACCCCAGACTGTACCTGAGGAGTTTCACTTACATCTTGATCTATCTGGATGACCAGCTTCTAGAGGTCTTTGGGGAAAGGCTGACTCTATGCAGGCGACAGGGATGTAAATTGTGGCCAGAGGGTAAAATGATAGACTATATTTTCTAAATATGGTTGTATCAACATATCCCCCCCCATGCATTCTTACAGTGTGATATTTTGATTTGTCAATCAAGAGACAGTGTCTAAGTTACCTGTCCTCGGTTCTGGGTCACACCGAAGAGAGGCTATGTGACTTCTGAAATAAGTCATAAAAGATGATACAAATTTGCCTGGTCCTCTTGGGATTCTCACCCTTAGGACATAGTCACCATACTGTGAGGAAGCCAAGCAGTTACATGTAATTCTAGATAGGTCTTTAGCTGAGGTTCAACAGAAAGCCTCCACCATAGGACATATGAGCTCACAGCCCTCAGAGAAATCAAGCCCCTGGCCTTTGTGAGACCCCTGTCGATACCAAATGGAAAGAGATAAGACATGCTTGCAGAGCCCTCCCCAACTTGCATGTTCATCAGCAAGCTGCAAAGTTTTTAATTAGTGTATAACAGATAACAAACTGATGTATGTACCAGTCTGATGTAATGTAAATGAGTTTAAGAATGTTTATTTCCTGGGTTGGGGATATAGCTCAATTGGTAGAGTGCTTGCCTTGCAAGCACAAGGCCCTGGGTTCTAATTCCCAGCACTGCAAAACAAAAAAACAAAAAAACAAAAAAAGAATGTTTATTTCCTACAGTGGCTTTTTCTTTTCCAAGTTTAAACAAATCTGAGGGAAATTTTATTTAATCATCTTTCAGAGTCACCATCAGAAATGACTAAAATAAAATTTACTTTTATCTCATTTTATCCCCCCTTATTTATTTCCTATGTATTCTTTAATAAATATTCTAATCTTGTATGTAAAAGGATATCTACCTCCAAGGGATTTTTCCTGAAAAAAATTTTTTGAGACAGGCTCTGTTGCTTAGGCTGGTCTCAAACTCCTGGACTCCAGTAATCCTCCTGGCTCAGCATCTCAACTAGCTGGGTGCATGCCACTATAGCTGATTTGTTTTTCCTAAATTTTATAAGCAATTTTGACATTGCGCACAGCATGTTTTTAAAGAGGAAAGAAGCACAGATTAAAGACAAAGAATGGGGAAAGAGAGAAACCTGTAGGGCACAAAAAATTACTAGAACCAACTCAGTAATTAAACTGAGAAAAGAATCTACGTTTTCATGTTATCAACAATGTTTTAACTTTTAATGACACAATCTCTTCAACTTGAAGAAAATATTAACATTCTGTAGTTACCTCTTCTGGAACACTTGTGTTGAATGGGTCACTACTGGGAGATCCCATTACTGGGGAAGATGATGAACTTTTCTCTATGTCACTAAAGCCCTGTGCATCCAACAAAATGGAGATGGAACTGGAATTGAGCAGATCTTCATATTCACCATCTTTGCCTAAAAAAAGACAAAAAGTAAAAAGAAGACAATAGCAACTCTTCACTTATTTCACTTTTGGAGTAAGAAAAGAATCCCAATTATATAAAACATACTTTTGTTTCCCTTTTCCTTTTTTTTTTTCTCTTGAGAGGGTGTGCTAGGGATTGAACCCAGGGTCTCATGCTAATAAACATGTACTCTACAACTGAGCTATACACTGCCATTCCCAAATGTAAAAATTTTTCTGATTCTCAAAAATCTAAGAGTCAGTATTTCCTGGCATCACTTGAAAAACAGCTACATGTAGAAACAGCATCATTTATTTACTTATTTATTTTAGACAAAAGTACAAAGTTAATTTAATAGGGAAAGGATAATATTTTCAACAATTTGTGCTGTAAAAATTGAACCTTCATTTGCCAAATGACAAAAAAAATATTTAAACAAAGAAAAAAAAAACTTTACAAGTACTTTACTCATGTCTTATACAAAAATGGACTCCAAGTAGATCATAGACCTAAATATAAAACATTAAAAAATTAAAATTTAGAGGAAAACATAGGAGAAAGTCCTATGATGATGAGTCATGCCAAGAGTGTTTAGATATGACATCACAGCATGACCCATGAAAGAAAATTTGGGTAAAATTGGAACAGATACTTTACCACTGAAATGGTTACATTTTATATTACCACCAGTACTGTATGAGGGTTCCAATTTCTCTACTATCCTTGCAAACACTTGTTATTTTCCATTTTTAGAAAAATTGTAACATTCTAACGATGTGAAGTACTATCTCATTGTCATTTTGATTTGCATTTCCTAACATCTAATCATGTTGAGTATCTTTTTTCTTTCAGAAATATTAACTTTTTATATTTTCTTTGCAATACACATACTTGTTTACAAAATATACAAAGACTGGAAAACTCAACAATCAGCAAATAATGCAACTGAAAATTAACAAAACACAAAACAGGTAACTCATTGAAGAGGACTATCAAATGGCAAATAAGCATATGAAAAAATACCCAGTATTATTTGTTGTTAAGCCTGTGGTTTTAAACACACACACACATGTATGTATAAATAATATATACATATATATATATACATATATGTATATAGTTTTTATTTGCAAAATAAAAAAGTGTTAACAAACAATAAAATGAATCTGTTGCTGTGTACCATATGATAAATGAGAGAATGAACAATTGTAATAAAAGCATTCCAACAATCTCTCTGAGCCTGACAGCAGGAATATTCAACCCATTTTCCAAAATAGTAATCATCAAACCTATCATTTACCCAATTTTCCAGTGACTTTTACATCAGGTGTTCTTTTTTTTCAACAATAATTAATTTTAATATAAATGATTTAGTTATTATAATTAAAAAGTATACATGTTCAATGTGTGTAAAAAGCAAATAACAACTATATGCTCTATACATATGTCAAACTTTAAATATTAATACATCAATAGATTAAAAGCAAAAGAAGGGGAAAGTAAGCCTGAGAAATCTGAAGTATATATATATATATACTTCAGATTTTATATATATATATATATATATATATATGATATATATAAAATAAATTTCAAGAAGTATTTTCAGAGATAAAGGGGAACATTTCATAACCATAATAGGGTAACTTCTTTAAGAAAGTATAACAATCCTAAATCCTAATAACAAAATTTCAAACACATGAACTAAAAATTAATAAAACCAGAGAGACAAATCCACAATCATATTTGGAGATTTTAAGCCCCCTTACTTTGTGGAAGGAGTAGAGATAAAAGGCTAAACAACATTATCAGTCACCTTGACCTATTTGTTATTTATAGAGAACTATACACAAAAATGACAAGTAGAAAATTAATAAGGATAGACTATATCCTGCCATAAAATAAGCTTTGAGGAATTTTAAAAACTTGAAATCATGCAGACTATATTTCCTGCATGATTTATTACATTTGAAACCAATCACCTTAAGATATATAGAACCCTACCCTCATTTCTCAACTACTTCAAAATTAAATGGCACACATATATATATCTCACAGATGATAGAAAAAAGCACAAGAAAAGTGATAATAAAAGCTTAAAATATCAGAATCTCTGGGACAAAATAGTACTCAGAGAGAAGCTAGATTAATAATCAAATTAGGTAGTAGTAAGAAAAAAATAAGAGTAGGAACAGAAATATGTGAAATAGAAAAGAAATAATACAGCTAAAAGTCAAGAAAATTCTAACAAGTCTAATCAAGAAAAAAATCAATGGAAAAGGAGCTATCAAAACAACCCTACAGATGCTAAAAATGTAATAAGTACTATTACAATTGTATAATTACAATTATATAGCTTATATAACTTGGTCTATTTAGAGGATAGAAACCCCTACTTGTTTACGCAATCCGTGTCAGTGATATCTTTTTTTCCCATCCTTTCACTTTCAGTCTGTGGATGTCTTTGCCTATGAGGGGAGTCTCTTGGAGACAGCATATTGTTGGGTCTTGTCTTTTAATCCAATCTGCCAGTCTATGTCTTTTGATTGGTAAGTTTAGGCCATTAAGGGTCAAGGTTATTATTGAGAAATAAAATGTGTTCCCGGTCATTTTGTTTTATTTCTAGTTTTTTAATTGAATTAGTTTCTCCTTTGATTGACTATTCCTTTAGTGTAGGTCCTCCCTTTGCTGGTTTTTACCTTTTTTTTTGTTTGTTTGTTTGTTTTCATTTCATCTTCCTGGAATATTTTGAGAATATTCTGATATGTAGACTTTCTGGTTGTGAATTCTTTTAACTTTTGTTTATCATGGGAGGTTTTTATTTCATCTTCAAATTTGAAGCGTGATTTTGTTGGATATAGGATTCTTGGTTGGCATCCATTTTCTTTCAGAGCTTGGTATATGTTATTCCAGGACCTCCTAGCTTTGAGGGTCTGGGTTAAGAAATCAGCTGAGATCTGAATTGGTTTCACCTTATATGTAATCTGATATTTTTCTCTCATAGTCTTTAAAATTTTATCCTTATTCTGTATGCTAAGCATTTTCATTATAATGTGCTTTGATGTGGGCCTGTTGTAATTTTGCATATTTGGGGTTCTGTAAGCCTCTTGTATTTGATTTTCTATTTCACTCTTTAGATTGGGGAAATTTTCTGTTATTATTTCATTGAAAAGACTGTGCATTCCTTTGGTTTGTATTGCCACATCTTCATCTATCCCAATTAATCTTAAATTTGGTCTTTTCGTATTATTCCATAATTCTTGGAAGTTCTGTTCATGGTTTCTTAATATCTTCTCTCTGTGGTCAATTCTATTTTCAAGATTATATATTTTGTCTTCATTGCCTGAGGTTCTGTCTTACAAGTGATCTAATCTGTTAGTGATGCTTTCTATTGAATTTTTAATTTGGTTTATTGTTTCCTTCATTTCAAGGATTTTTTTTTTCCCAGAATCTCTATCTCCTTATTGAAGTGATCTTTTGCTACATGTATTTGCTCTCTTACATCATCCTTTACTTTGCAGATCAGTTTAACTATGTACACTCTAAACTCCTTCACTGACATTTCTTCCACTGTGGTATTAATGGATTCTGTTATTGGAGTATCTTGGTTTGCTTGGGGCAATTTGTCCCCTTGCTTTTTCATGTTGCTTGTATGTCTACCTATCTAACTGTGTGGATCTGAGGCAGCAGAGTTTCTACTTTGTGGACTTACGGTGTCCCTGAAGGCTTCCAGTACCTCACTTGTGGATAAGTTGCCTATCTACTTACTTGATTTAAGGCAATGGAGCAGCCTGGGTGACCTCCTCTATTCTGCCATCTTGGATTTCCTAGCAGTATTTTAAACTGTGAGCACCTAAGGCCCATGGTTCCTGTGCTATTGAATATCCACTGGCATTATTAGTAGAGGAAAAATCATGTTTGTTAGGGTTATTAACTCACAAGACTGCAATAAAACTAAAAGCTAAGTTATTTCAACAAACCTGGAAAATCGGGGGTTTTACACATTTTAGTTTAGGAAAACAAAGCTGATAAAACAAACTAATTTTGAATAGGAACATAGCCCCTATTAAAATAACTCATTTTTCATCACTGCTCTGAAATACACAGAAAGGAAAATAGGAAGAGAAAAAAAAAAAGGTGGAATTTAATCTTTAAAAAGATTCTTTTATACCATTTCAAAGCAGAAAGAACAGAAAAGCGACCACATATTCAGCAAAGCAGTGACTTTATTTCTTTATATTTATAGAAATGAAGAAGATTAACTGATGAACAACATGGTACCAGATAGTCATTTTTAAAAAGCAGAAAGAAGGATGCTTACAGCTAATTTCTAAATGTCACTAAATGCTAAATCATATACTCTTCAAAGATCTTAATCAGACCATACCTTCTTAAATTGAAGTATTACTATAATTTTATTCTAATTTTACAAGAATTTAAATGTTATTAGAATTGAATGAAGATTAAATAAATGAATATAAATGCTAGTGAGATCACAGTTCATATAACTCTTCACTGGAACAGGGCATTCTCTTTAATGTTTTATAAAAACCTATGCATTATACATGGCTAAAACTACCTTTTGGCTGGGGTATAGCTCAGAGGCAGAAGATTTGCTTAGTGTGAATACCAGCACAAAAACCCACAAAGCACTAGCTTTATTATGTTTTTTTCTGTTGCCAAGGATTAAACCTAGGTCTTGTGCACACTTAGGCAAACACTGTCTGTCAGGGGCGGGCTCTGAGGGCCCCAGAGCCGCACCATGGCCTGATCTCTAAGATGGCGCCTGGCAGCTTGCCAGACATAGCTGCACTCATATACAAGTTTTAGGAAGTAACTGGTTGGCTGTTGTACATGAGGCGATCCTGGTATCTGCCTGGAAACTGTGCCTTGATAGGCTGACTTTCCTGGTAGTCTACTCTCTGATAGGCTGACGTTCTCAATATAAGTCTGAGACTTGTGGAATAAACTGCTTTTGGTTCCTGTGATCAAGAAGAGCGTACGCTAGTGCAGCCACTCTGGAAAGCAGTGTGGCGATTCCTTAGAAAACTTGGAATGGAACCACCATTTGACCCAGCTATCCCACTCCTTGGCCTATACCCAAAGAACTTAAAATCAGCATATTACAGAGATACAGCCACATCAATGTTCATAGCTGCTCAGTTCACAATAGCCAGATTGTGGAACCAACCTAGATGTCCTTCAGTTGATGAATGGATAAAGAAAATGTGGTATATATACACAATGGAATATTACTCAGCCATAAAGGATGACAAAATTATGGCATTTGCAGCAAATGGATGAAACTGGAGAATATCATGCTAAGTGAGATAAGCCAATCTCAAAAAACCAAAGGACGAATGATATCGCTAATAAGTGGATGATGACACATAATGGGGGGTGGGAGGGGTTAGTGTTAGGGTTAGAGTTAGGGTTAGGGAGGGGGGCAAGAATGGAGGAAGGAAGGACTGTATAGAGGGAAAAGAGGGGTGGGAGGGGTGGGGGGAAGGGAAAAAAATAACAGAATGAATCAAACAACATTACCCTATGTAAATTTATGATTACACAAATGGTATGCCTTTACGCCATGTACAAACAGAGAAACAACATGTATCCCATTTGTTTACAATAAAAAAAAAAAAAAAAAGAAGAGCGTACGCATTGTGATTGTCCCCGCGGGCAGTGGGCGATCATAACTGTCACCGAGTTAAATCCCCAACTCCAAAAACTACCTTTCTAATCTACATATTTATGTGCACAGGAAAAAAGGACTAGAAAGAAATATGTGAAAATGTCAATAGTGACCATGCTAGTGCAATTTTTTAGTGTTTTTTTTTTTTTTTTTTGGTCTCTTTTCTCTATTTTCTAAACATTTTAGTATACAGACTACGGGAATTAATACTCTTCCTTTTTATTGGTGCATTGTAATTATATATAATAGTGGAATTAATTATGACATATTTGTACATGCATATGACATAACTTGACCATTCTTATTCCATATCTTTCTTGGGTTTTAAATGTAAGAATTGCTGGGCTGAAATTCCATAAAATCAACCAGTATTTTAAATGCTATGTATGTGTAAAAATTAATCACTTACAAACTTGCAACATTCCTTAAAGACAGACTTGAAGGCATGGAAAATGCTAGGTGATAAGAACTGTCATAGTTCACACTGATGATTAGAGGGTGATTTGCTTATTTAGATATTTACAAAATCTTCATATGTCAGTATGAAAAGATAAAAGGCTCTTTTTTCCCTCTAAAATATTGTGGTCCAAAGCAGTTATTTTTTTCTTTGTGAACTTATCAAAACTAAAATTTCAAAGTGCGAGTGTTTCATTTTTCAAAAGACATGTTCATTTCCAGTGCTTACTTTTAGAGCAAATAACTACCTATGACTTACTGAGAAACAAGAGCACTTTCCAAGTTCCTCACATTTTTGTTTTGAATGATGCTCAAATTTTTTCCACATTTGAAGACAGCCAATTGTCTCACATATAGATAAAGCAGTAATAAATAGAACTAACAATACTTAGATGTCTTACAGATTTTTTTGAACTCACATGTTTAGAGATGAACTCATCTCCCTTAATCACCCCAATGTTCTTTCTCAAGGTTTCCCCATCTTAGTAAATGGAATCATCACCTATAAAATTACTGTGTCAAAATCATCTATCTTTTGATTTTTTTCCCTCTTTACTCTCCTCAACTAATTCATCACACCACTGTGTTGATTTCAATACTACACCACATTCCCAATCAGACCCAGTCCCAATATATCTTTTCATATGGAATACTACAAGTCTTGATTGCTTTCACCTGCTCCCAATATTGCTCTCTTCCTGGTCCAGTTGTTACACAGACCATGCTGTAGACTTGTTAAAACCCTGCAGTGGATTCCTCCACACTTGAACAAAAGCTGAACCCCTCCCCCCACGACTGAACTGCTACTCATCTCATCACCTCTCTCCCCACTGCTCACTACCTTCCAGTCACACTGGTTTCCTTTCACCTCTTAAATACACCAGCGTCTTCCTTCTTCTAGGTCCTTTGCACATGCTGCTGTTTTCCTTCTGTAGGCTATCTAATCAACTTCTTAGAGATGTTCTTCCTGGTCAACTAATCTAGTATTCTTACACTCATCAGCTTGTATACTTTCTGGCAGAAATCAGTTGCTTAATAATATTGTTCAATAAATAAATGAGCTAACGAATTTAGGATAATTCAAGAAATTGGGGCCAAATGTACAAGTTCATAGCCACTTAAAATCAAGTAGAGAAATCTTTAGAAAAGTCTCTACCTTTTTTACCTTGTGCCAGTACCACCGTGTCTTGCATTTTCTTGTACCTATTTAGGCACTGTCGGAGATCTTCTATTTTTCGATCCTATTAATAAAATAAATTATCATCTTTAATACTATGATTTTAAAATAGTAGAGGTAAGTCTCATGGAAAGAATAAGTAGACAAGAATTATTTACATTATTCAAAGAATACTTCTAAACTTTAGTAAGCCTGGAAATATCTAGAATATTTTTCCTACATATAGCAGAGATATGGAAAAAGTACCTCTGAATTTAGAGATCCTATCCTTCAGCTTCCATCTTTAAAAAACAAAAACAAAACAGGGTAATAAGATACAATTAAAAAAAAATCAGCTTTAATTACTCTCCTTTTGAAAGAAAAACCTAAAACCTATGTTTGCTATCTTTATTAGCCACCATTAATCGCTATCTAGCTTCTCCCTTCTTAAAACTCCCAAAGTGGCTTTGATTCATCACCACTGACCTCCTAACCTATTAAACGATATAGTAACAATTAACAATTTTCATACTTTTTCTAATTTAATCTCTATCTGGAACTTTACTGACCCCATTCTTAACTCCTTTCACTTCTCTATCCACTCTTTTAATTTCTTAATCCCTTAACCAGATATTCATTGTCATCGTCTTCTCCTTCTTATTTATTTATTTATTGGTGGTGCTAGAGATCAAACTCAGGGCTTATGTATGCCAGCTAAGAGCTGCTACCACTGAGCTACATCCCCAGCCTTAGATATTCTTTTATAACCCCCATTATTTCCCAGCCTGAACTATAAAATGTTATAGCTTCAAGGTTCTGTCCTTGACCTTCTTTTTTCCCATGCCCTCAATTGTGGCAATTAAAATGGCCTCCCTAGCTCCTGATTCTGATTCTGGGCCTGGACATGTGACTTAATTTGCCCAATAAGATTGCAACAAAGTATTTGCACATTGAGGCTGCCCTAGGGAACTCTGAGGAACTTTGTGAAAAAGTCAAGGCTAGTCCATTGGAGAAAGAGATTATCTGGAGATGAGACAAGTCATTCAAGATGGGGTCGACTTAGACCAAAGTGTTAATCACCAAACATATAAATTAAACTATTCTAGGCCATCTATTCGCTCTGAGCTGCTAGCTTAGAGAGATTAGCTAAGCCAGCCTAGACCAGAACCTCCTCCCTAGTCATAGAAGCATAAGTAATGATAAATGTGGTTTCTCATCAAGCAAAATGTGGTTTCCTATGAAGCAAAAGCTAACTGATACATCAATGGTAGGTTAGCTTCCACCAATTTACAATTCTGTATTTCTTCTAAAATTGATGGGGTTCAATTCCCACTCTCTCTTTTTTTTTTTCCCTGGGGATGGAACTCAGGGGTACTTGATCACTGAGTCACATCACCAGTCCTATTTTGTATTTGATTCAGAGATAGAGTCTCACTGAGTTGCTTAGCACCTTGCTTTTGCTGACGCTGGCTTGAACTCAAGATCCTCCTGCCTCAGCCTCCTGAGCTGCTGGGATTACAGGCATGTGCCACTGTGCATGGGCCCACTAACTCTTAATTCCAACTTAATTTTAAAATTTAAATTTGTGTGCCAATTTTCTACATGAATTCTCCTTTACTATGTCCCATGGGCACATCAAATTGAATATATCTAAAATTAAGCTCATTATTTCCCCCTAGTACTTACTTAAGTTTCTCCTTGGATTTCCTTAACCCTTTGAGGGTACCATCATCCACCCAGTTGCTCAAACCAAGAATTTACTCTCATTTCTCAAATCCAGAGATCTGTAAAGCTTGTCAACCTGTAAATTTCTCTAAGATTTAGTCCCTCCTCACCAATTCACTGCTATTATCTGATTTCAAGCCCTCTTCATTTCTCATGACTATATCCACATCCTCTTAATTGTTCTGTGTTCATTATCCCTCCATTATTCTTGCTTCCATTCTGCCACCAAAGTTAGCTTTCTAAAAATAGCAATTTAGTTTTGTCATTGCTCAAGGTCTACAAGCTCAGTCCCCAAATCATGAGCCTAGCAAACAAAGTTGCTTTGGTCAGTCAAACCACATAGCCCCAACCCCTGGATATCATGCTCTTGCACCTTCCTGGAATGCAGTGGGCTGCTTCAAGCCTGGGTTTCAACATGTGTTTTGGCTCATGGGCCCTTTGCCAAAAAGTCTTCATTTTCCTGATGAACTACTATTTCTCCTTTGAATTTTCCTATTTGAACCCTGGAGCCCCCAAGAAAGTTATGTTACTCTTGGTGCTGTTACAGCAGCTTGGGCATCTAGTAGGAATTCATTCAACATTGGAGTTTTGCTTATTGTTGCTTTTTTAGTTGGAAAAACTAAAACAAAATCAATGTCAGTCATTTTTTTGTTGTTTAAAAAAAAGGTATGGTGGGCAGCTTGCTAATTATTTTTATTTTTATTCAATACTGGGAAAGACTAGAAAAAGAAACCTGCACATGGGTGGGTGGGTATGATAATGAGTTTATTTCCACAGAAAAAAGAGGAAAATAAAGAAAATGAAAGATAAAAATAAAAAGGAGGCAAGAAAAACAGAATAGGCAAGAATTAGAGCAAGTTATAGTAAGAGAAAATGATCAAGTCAAAGTTTTTGGCATTTTTTACTTTTTTAATTCCTTGAAATTACTCTTTTTTGGGGAACATATCCCTTTGTTCTGTACATTCAGGGACACAAAGGGGAGAGTAGTTCTGACAACATGAACTGGACCCAATAGTTGTGGCCTGATGGATATATGAATCCGTATATGAATGGTCATATAGGCCACAAAGAAACACCTCACCTTGATGGGTAACTGCATCCCTGCTCATGACAGGATGGAACACCAGATGTCAGAGAGGCGAAACCTGGAGGCCCTGGTTTCAGAGACACCAGTTTCAAACCAAGGTAGCTAAGATAAAACCCAAGTCCATATATAATATCATGAGGTCTGTACCTCTATTTTGGGTATTTTACCCCTCTGGATGATAGATATTCTAAATATGAAAGAGGTCAGAGGTCAGGAGTGTAAAGGAAATCATATGTATAGCCAAAAAAAAAAAAAAAAAGAGGGACTAAGAGACTAAGAAGCTAAAGTTAATGATTTCAGAATCATTCAAGTTAGTAATTTCAGAATTCAACTATTTGCCCAGAACTCCCAGATTGTACTATGGAATGTATTTTCTCATATTTGTCACCTGAATATGCAGAACTCCTCTGATGGCTTGAATATTTTCTATATTTATGAGGATAGGAGAGGGTAGGACTCTCAGTGGAGCCAGTGCAGCTGTCCCTATTCCTGTGTGCACAGCCACAGTTACAACTGCCTTCACTGAGAATGTGGACACATGGGCAGGGAGAGAGAAGCCTGTCTCATAATGTGGGCAGAATCTGAGCTATCTCAGTTTGAAAGAATATTCTGAGATAGCTCAAGAAATTGTGTGGAATGGTCAAAATGGTGTCATGTAACATTCACGTACATATTTAAATTTTATCCAGTACCTTTTCATCATTTGCTGCCATTAAAGACTCCACAGCCTTTTTCATCTTTTGTACTTCAATATCTGAAAACAATACAACATCAAATCAGTTTAATTAATCTGAGAAGCTACTTATTCTTCAGACTGAAATGTTTTAAGGTAAAGAGGTTATTGATTTGTTTTATTTGTTTTTTAAAGGGAACACATTTAACACCTATATTCTCTTTTATGGAAAAAGCAGTTGTGATTCAAGAAAAACAATGATACGGGTACAGGAGAACTGAATCCTCACTTAAGTAACAATGAAGACCTCTCCAGAACACTGAAAATGAAACTTGGTTGTGTAACAATAAAAACACAGTTTTCAAAAATGGAAGCTATAAAGCAGTGAGTGAAAGCAAAGATGGTATACATAATGACCAAAGCAGAGAAAATGATGCTCAGTTATAACCAAGATGGAGGCATGGATGGTAAGAGCCAGATGGATTGTGATATTTACATGAATAGTCATGCTTAGAAGCTGGCTGTAGGTTCCATTCAAAAGAATAATAAATACTTTGCTTCATCTATAAACTTCATTTCCAACACTATTTTAAAGCATATTTCATGACATAAGGATCAAAGTAAGCTGCATGTGATTTTAAAAAAATTTGATATTCAAATACAGAAGCATGCTACTTGAATAACAAAAACGTAAATATTTTAAAACCAAAAAATTCACCCAAAAGTGGAGTACAAATTAAACAACTGAAATGGAAAAAAATTTTTTGGCTAAAAAGTTATTTGCTTCTGAGGAAAAAAAAAAACTATTAAAGGTAATTTTACAAATAGTAGTACATCATTTAGTGCTGACATATTCAGTTAGGAATTGCCTTTTTTTTTTAGGTAAATTCCCTTGACTTAATCATTTAATGTCTGGGAGAAAAAAATCCATTAAGGATTTATCTTTATATAGCATTAAATAATCTAGGTTCCATGAATCAGCCTGGATACAATCTCTTTAACAACACCAAAGAAAATATATTTCAAGAAGCTTCTAATTTAGATCTCATGAAATAGTGGATTTCCAAACACAGAAGAGCAAAAGCAAAGTTCAAAATGATAAAAACAAAATGTTTTCATAGAGTATAAATGTTATTTTTTCTCTGCTCCTCATTAAGTGGATGGTAGAGAAAACATTCTCTGATCTCCATACCACTGTATGCCCTGCTGTATCTTGTGCAGCAAAAGGGCTGAATCAGGCAAAATATGCGAAGTGATCTTCTCCTCCATATTTTCATTGTCTATTTTGTACATTCTGAAGAAATGGAGGGCTTATTGATGAAGCAACATTACATCTTTGGTGAGAAACGTTTTAAAACACATGCAAAGAACAAAGTAGTACTTTTGGTGAATGTAAAGGTTGATGGAAATACACCAAAAACCTTACTTTTTTCTTTGAGCTTCTTTTTAAAATTTTCATCTGTGCAGGAAAACCCATTGAATTGGAAGTTAGCAAACATTACAATAATAAAAAATATTTTAAACATACTATTAGTCTCCTTTTGCCTAAAATGAAGGGATTCTAACCTAAAAAAAAATCATAAGAAGCATTATTTTGTGACTATAGGATTGGTAAGACAATAAATAATGCTCTGTGTCAAGTTGGGAGGAGAACGTACTATAACTAATCAGAAGACCTAACTTCAAATTACTACATCAGAGTCCTCGTATTTCTAAACCTTGACTTTTTGTGTGAAAATCAGGTCTACAAAATTTAAGTGTTCCCTAAACACGGTATATTATGAAAAACAAGTTGATGCTTAGGTAGATTTTATATTTCTATTACAGAAATGTTTCATGTTCAACACATGGTCCTCTGGAATGTTGCCATACTGAATTCAATACTCAAGTTCAGCAACACTGAAATGGTCCATCACCTGTTCAATGAGATGAGTCATGGTTGAGCCAAGTAGATGTGCCAATTGCAGAAGCCATAAAATTTCTAAGACTTCCCTTAATGCCTGCACTTATCTGCTTGTGCACTGGTAACGAGCAGTTCACATACTGGTTCCAGTCCTCTTATCAGACTGTGGGAAGTACTATTCTAATACATTCCCCAAGTCCTGCGATTCAATTTTATTCTCAAGGCACTAAAATGGGGCTGGGGCTGTAGCCTTGGGATTAGGTTCAATTCTTAGCATGGGAAAAGAAAAAGCAAGCCTATTCCTAAATGCTTTTTGACAATATCCCACATATTCCAAAATATGGAGGATCGGAGGAGGGGACTCCACTCCCTTCAGGTTTGAGAAACTGAGTATAATGTTGGACAGGGAATTGTGATACCTACAGATATATAAAACCGTAGTATTCTAGAGCCAAGAAAGAATTTAGAAATAATCTAATTCAAGTAAGACAATGATGTTACTCATTTTCACGTAACAGATAAAAATATGCCAACGCTGTATTAACGGAAATATGTTCTGTTTCAAATGAGTCAAAAGTTGCTTTGGTATTTTAGAGTTGTAGTCTTCATTGATAATCACAAAGAAAGGCTAAATTTGACCTAGTGTTGTCAGATGTTAAATGTTATATTTCTAAATTATCATTAAAAAAAGAAACACGTTTCATCAAGTTATTTTTTATCATGGATAACCTATATTATCAGGAATTATAGTATTCAGAAAAAACCTCCTTAGTTATGAAAAAAAAAATCTTTGAATAAATTCATATATTTTTTCAAAACAATGAGCCTATTTTTGCTCTCTAGAAGGTTGAGTGCTCAGTTCATAGTAGGAAATTTTCATGAGTTTCCTCTTTTCTCTTAAAAGGGTAGGGGAGGTTTCTAGATCCCTTACTTAATCTTTTCTCAAGTTCAGTTCAGAGGAAAACAAACTTGAGACACAGTTCCTTTTGCTTCTTCCCTTGTATTGCAATTTGAATAAATATGCTCTTGTGCTGACATTTAAATTAGACACTTGATCACTTAAAGTAGACACTTGATAAAGTACAGAACTGCCTTCCCCCTGCTGCCTCAGAGAAAGGTCATGGCTTCCACTGCCACAGTAAATTCCCCGAGAACTCTCTGTGGCCATCGGCATGCTAGGCTCTGTTACTCTCCCCCTTTCTTTTGTGCTGAAATTATATGTTGACTAACATGAGCTTCTCTCCTAGATTTTTAAGGATTTTAACAAAGTAAGATAACAAAGGTTAAACAAACATTCTTACCTCTATCAAGAACCTCAATCCCATCTCCTTTCATCTTGCAAACCAACTTTTCCTGTAGCCTTTTTACTTCAGATTCCTTCTCTTCCAGTTGTTCTTTTAAAGATGCTAGTTCATCCTATAAATTGTAAATTTATTTTAAAATAGTATATTTTGACTGAAAGGGAATATATAAAGAGTACATTAGCTCTTTAGATCAGTAAGCAGATTGGGCAAATGAAATGAAAATCTACAAGAATTTAGACACAAACATCAGAAATTAGACAGCAGCAATGACAAGCAGGAGGCAAGAATATTAAAATAAGTACAATTTATAATAATTATGGTATACTTATTTCAGGTTTCTTTGTGAGTAAATTAAAAAGAAATCTTTTAAAGTATAATTAGAGCTGGCTAGGATAGCCATAAGGTTGAAATCTTATATTAAATTAAAAAACATGATTAAGATAATCAAAGTTACATTCTTAATGTCATAAAAGCAAAATAAAAGGCAAATGGAAAAGACTTCCTGACATTCACTCAGGATTTCAACATGGCACTAATGCTTCCCAGACAAGTACTGAGTTTTAATCGGTGGCTAAAGTAGGAAGTCAGGAACCAAATTAGCCAAATTATGGGACTCAGTAATTCATTCTTATAACTAAGCAAAAGAACAGAATATCCTATAGCAAAGGGAAAAGAAAAATTTCAAAATATATATTTTTAAAAGAGGATAAATAATAAACTAGTAAACTATAAAGGCTTCCATGGCATTTATTTACTACTCATAATTTGCAATTCTGGGGATGAAACCCAGGGTCTTCTGCATACTAGGCAATGCTCAGTCACTAATTGAGATTCATCCCCAGTCCTTTTGCTAATATTTTAGATTTTAGTTTCATTTTAGTAAAGAACTAGTTTTAGCAAATCTAAGTTCTACTGTCTATTTTTAATACAAAAAAAATAGAGCTGTGCAATGCTAATATGTATACCTTTATATTCAATATCACACTTCATTTTCAGAGCCTACAGATATTTATTATACTTAGTATTATGAGAAGATGCAGTCCACCAATGAAGGTAGAAGACTGGCCCTACGGTTCTGACTTATAGTAAGAACGATCACCAAGTACAAGACATATTCAGTAGCACTGGCAAGATTTGCTGTGCTTTTCTCATTGTGTTGCTTTTTAGAAAGCCCTGAAAGAGAAAAGCAGTCTGTACTATTGCTATGAAATAGAATGCTTTCACAGGAGAACTTTTACAATTATTTTACAATGTTCAGGGCCTCAGAGAGCCTGAAGGTTAGATTTAATTTATAAGTTTGTTTGCATATTTATTTATTTAGGGGCTTGAACTCAAGAGTGCTTTACCACTAAGCTACATCCCCAGTTCTTCTAAAGTTTTTATTTTGAGACAGGGTCTTGCTAAGTTGCTGAGGGTCTTGCTAAGATGCTAAGGCTGGTCTTAAACTTGTGATCTTCCTGCCTTAGCCTCCCAAATCACTGGGATTACAGGTGTGTGCCACCATATCTAGCTAATACTTCTATTTTAGTTGTTTATTATTTTTCATTTATTATTTTGGATATTTCTGAAAAAAAGCATTGTACCTTTCATCAGTATATGTATTTTTAATAAATGGCTGACACACACACACAGAATAAATGCACATGCCACTAAAAACACCATCACAGCAAAACGACACAAGCCAGAAAGCGACAGGCCATGGAGCCCATCACCCAAAGTCTACTACACCTTCAGTGACTCCCATTTTTGTTCCATCCGCTGCTTTTCATACTGCATCTGACCCACCTTGATTTTCATGCTAGAAAGTTTGGCCATTAAAGACTGGTAGAGAGACAGAGGAGTGAAAGAAAACTAGAGAGAAACAGACATACTAAATAACCAAGAAAACAGTATCAGTTTATAAAGGAGGTTAGATAACTCAGAGAAATAGCAGGTTACATTCTGGTAGATTAGTTAAGCCTCAGTTTTTTTTCAGAACAGTAATGTTTATGTTCAAAGTTTCCAGTGTGGAGAAAAACATCATTTACTTATAAAATACCTTCATTATCATACACTAAATAGAAAACATTTTAATTTACATTATTGGTGATAAATGACTAGTAGAGCAACTTGTTTAAATTTGTTTTTGTAGGTGAGAAACTTACTTTGGTTGATTTAAGCTTTTTTTCATATTGAAGTCTTTCACTATCCATTTCACTGACTTTTAATCTCAAATCACTGATCTCCTGAATTAGCCCCTGTCCAAAAAGAAAAACAAGAAACACATTAGATCCCTGTTCGCTGACGACATGATTATATATTTAGAGGAACCTGGAAATTCCACCAGAAAACTTTTAGAACTCATAAGTGAATTCAGTAAAGTAGCAGGTTACAAGATCAATGCTCATAAATCCAATGCATTTTTATACATAAGTGATGAATCTTCAGAAAGAGAAATTAGGAAAACTACCCCATTCACAATAGCATTGAAAAAAATAAAATACTTGGGAATCAATCTCACAAAAGAGGTGAAAGACCTCTACAATGAGAACTACAGAATACTAAAGAAAGAAATTAAAGAAAACCTTAGAAGATGGAAAGATCTCCCATGTTCCTGGATAGGCAGAATTAATATTGTCAAAATGGCCATACTACCTAAAGTGCTATACAGATTCAATGCAATTCCAATTAAAATCCCAATGATGTACCTTGCAGAAATAGAGCAAGCAATTATGAAATTCATCTGGAAGAATAAAAAACCTAGAATAGCTAAAGCAATCCTAAGTAGCAAGTACGAAGCAGGGGGTATTGCAATACCAGATCTTCAACTCTACTACAAAGCAATAGTAACAAAAACGGCATGGTATTGGTACCAAAATAGACAGGTAGATCAATGGTACAGAACAGAGGACACGGACACAAACCCAAATAAATACAATTTTCTCATACTAGACAAAGGGTCCAAAAATATGCAATGGAGAAAAGATAGCCTCTTCAACAAATGGTGCTGGGAAAACTGGAAAACCGTATGCAACAGAATGAAATTAAACCCCTATCTCTCACCCTACACAAAACTCAACTCAAAATGGATCAAGGACCTCGGAATCAGACCAGAGACCCTGCATCTTATAGAAGAAAAAGTAGGTCCAAATCTTCAACTTGTTGGCTTAGGATCAGACTTCCTTAACAGGACTCCCATAGCACAAGAAATAAAAGCAAGAATCAACAACTGGGATAGATTCAAACTAAAAAGCTTTCTCTCAGCAAAGGAAACTATCAGCAATGTGAAGAGAGAGCCTACAGAGTGGGAGAATATCTTTGCCAATCATACTTCAGATAGAGCGCTAATTTCCAGAATATATAAAGAACTCAAAAAACTCTACACCAAGAATAAAAATAATCCAATCAACAAATGGGCTAAGGAAATGGACACTTCACAGAAGAAGATGTACAAGCAATCAACAGATATATGAAAAAATGTTCAACATCCCTAGTAATAAGGGAAATGCAAATCAAAACTACCCTAAGATTTCATCTCACCCCAATTAGAATGGCGATTATCAAGAACACAAGCAACAACAGGTGTTGGCGAGGATGTGGTGAAAAAGGTACACTCACACATTGCTGGTGGGGTTGCAAATTAGTGCAGCCACTCTGGAAAGCAGTATGAAGATTCCTCAGAAAGCTTGGAATGGAAACACCATTTGACCCAGCTATCCCACTCCTTGGCCTATACCCAAAGGACTTACAATCAGCATATTACAGAGATACAGCCACATCAATGTTCATTGCTGCTCAATTCACCATAGCCAGATTGTGGAACCAACCTAGATGCCCTTCAGTTGATGAATGGATAAAGAAACTGTGGCATATATATACAATGGAATATTACTCCGCAATGAAGAATAAAATTATGGCATTTGCAGGCAAATGGATGAAATTGGAGAATATCATGCTAAGTGAGATAAACCAATCTCAAAAACTAAAGGACGAATGATATCGCTGATAAGCGAATGAGGACATATAATGGGGGGTGGGAGGGGTTAGCATTAGGTTTAGGGTTAGGTTTAGGGTTAGGGATAAGGAGTGTGGTAAGAATGAAGGAAAGAAGGACTGTATAGAGGGAAAAGAGGGGTGGGAGGGGTGGGGGGAAGGGAAAAAAATAATGAATCAAACATCATTGCCCTATGTAAACGTATGATTACACAAATGGTATGCCTTGACTCCATGTACAAATAGAGAAACAACATGTATCCCATTTGTATACAATAATAAAAAAAAAAAAAAAAAAAAAAAAAAAAAAGAAACACATTAGAAAAGCAGTGGCAGTTATCCATACCAAAGTAGCAGCTTGGATTCCTTCTCTTTTCTTCTTCTTCTCTCTCTCTTTCTTTCTCTTTCTCTCTGTCTCTCTCCCTGCCCCACCCTCTCCCTCTCTTTCTTTAGTACTTTCTCTCTTTTTTTTTTCTTTTAGTACTGGGCTCAATGCCCAGAAGTATTCTACCATGGAGCCACATCCTCAAGTTCTTTCTAATTTTTTATTTTGCTACATTGCTCAGGCTAGCCTTGAGCTCGCAATTCTCCCAACCTTTGGAGTCACTGGGATTATACGCATGTGCTACCTGAGCTATCTCTTAAGAAGGTGGGAAATCTGAAGAGGTAAATAGCTCCTAGGATTAAAGTTGTGCGAATCAAATCTGACAAATGGAAAAATAGTAAATGTATTTCCTTAAGACCAAACCATTAAAAAAAAATGTACTTGTTGATGGACAGCACCTTTATTTTATTTGTTTCATTTTTTCTTTTTCAATGTGGTGCTAAAGATCGAACCCAATGCCTCACACATGCTAGGCAAGCACTGTGCCACTGAGCTACAGCCCCAGTCCAAGACCAAACTATTTTCTTATTTAAAACACTGCTTTAAATTCCCACTGTTTCTGCCGTAAAGTGGTGGACTTACAAAAATAAATGATTAACAAAGTTCTACTGTTTGGATCTTGAGTATCCTCAAAGACACAAGCCCTGGTTCCCAGTATGGAGCTGTTGGGAGATGGTAGAACCTTTAAGGGTGGGGTCTAACGGGAGGTTCTGAGGTTTTTGGGGATGTGCCCTAGAAGGATCCTACAAGACCCTGGCCCCTTCCTCTCTTATTGCTTCTTGGCCATGGGGTGAGCAATTCTGTTCTTCCACACACATATTCCCATGATGCTCTCCTACCTCATGACTGGTCCAAAAGGAACAATGACAATTGATCATGAACTGGAACCTCCAAAATGAGCCAAAAGAAACCTTTTCTCTTTATAAATTATCTCAGGTATTTGTCATAAAGATGGAAAGCTGAGTAACATGGAAAAGCTTTCATATTTGCTTCACTACCACTTGCTAGATGTTCCTAGACTAAAACTATGAACTCTGTCTTTTAAAATAAACCAAAAAAAATTTCTTGTAAAGTCATTTACCTTGAGGGCCTTTTCAGTGACACCTAGGTATTTATTTATTTATTTATGTTGTTGTTTTTCATATTTATTTTTTTAAAAATCCAGAATGGATCAAAAAGAACACTCATCAAGGATGTAGGTGCCAGACGGGCCAGAGGGCAGCTAGAAAAGTATGCCTTAGGAACATTAGGAATTTAAGAACTACCTTATTTAAAAAGCTACCTAATATAAATAGCTAACATAAATAGTTTTCCATTGACCCAGCTTCTTCTGCCCCACCTACTACAAACATGGCACAGCTAGCTGTCTTGCCGAAGAACCCCATGTTTTATAGCAGTGCTCTTGACCAACTAGGATCTTCATCCCCATTATGGTCTCATTGCAGGTCATGGTGCATCTCCATTGATCTTCACCCCTTGAAAATATTGCCATTTCAGCATGAACCAACAAGAAGTCTTTATAATGATTAGTAAATCATCTACCCCCAACCCTTTCACATGCAGCTGAAAATTAACAGGCTAGGGAGAGAACATTGTGAACTCTGTACTGTGTAGAATCATCGCCCATTAAATGTTCATCAGCCAATGGTCACTAAATTTACATATTAAGGAAATTATATATTGAATACTGCAAAAATACAGTAAAGACTGAAGGTTGCCCATTTCTGCTCAGGAAGTCCCTTCACTCCTAAGCTTCATACAGAATGTGGTCTTCTTGGCTATAAGTACTATTACTGTTGTTTCTCCTCCTTTAGATCTTCCTTTTGTTCCCCAGTGCCAGAACATCCAGAGCCTTCTCTCTCAGATGCCATCTTTTTGAATGCCATTTCAAAAAGTTTCAGTGATGTCTGCTGAAGGGAAGATGCTGCCTGCCTAATGTTTTCTCCTGTTTTACTGTCTTTTCGAGTCAGGAATTCCTTCATTTTGGAAATCTCTTCTTTTAGTTTGTTGCACTCATCAGCAGGCAATTGGTCCTTGAATTCTTCCATCTTGGTTTCTGTGTCATGAATGATTCCTTCAGCCATGTTAACTGCTTCAATTCGTTCCTTCTTTTGTTGATCTTCTTCGACATACTTCTCTGCATTTTTAACCATATTTTCAATATCATCTTTACTCAATCCACCAGAAGATTGAATTACAATCTGCTGCTCATGTCCAGTGCCCTTATCTTTTGCAGAAACATGTACAATACCATTGGCATCAATGTCAAATATAACTTCAATCTGAGGGACTCCACCAGGGACTGGGGGAATTCCAATCAAAGTAAACTGTCCAAGAAGTTTGTTGTCTCCAGCCATCTCTCTCTCACCTTGACACACTTTAATTTCCACTTGAGTCTGGCTCTTCTTGGTTGGAACAGTGGTGTTCCTATCATTAATAAGTTTGGTAAAGACACCTCCCAGAGTCTCTACGCCCAGAGACAAAGGAGTGACATTCAGGAGCAGCACATCTGTGACATCACCAGCCAATACACCTCCCTGAATGGCAGCTCCAATGGCCACAGCTTCATCAGGATTAACAGCTTTACTTGGGGCTCGGCCAAAAAGATCTTGCACAGTTTGCTGAACCTTGGGCATTCTAGTCATACCACCAACAAGAATCACTTCTATGTTGCTCTGCTGACTTCTGCACTGCATAGCTTTTTGACATGGTGCAATGGTCCTCTTGATTAAATCAGTGATGATCCCCTCAAATTGAGCCTGGGTCAGCTTCATATTCAATTACCTGGGTCCAGAAGTATCCATTGTAAGATATGGTAAAATGATGTCAGTCTGCACAGATGAGGAGAGTTCACATTTAGCCTTCTCAGCAGCTTCTCACACCCTCTGAAGTGCCATGTTGTCTTTGGTCAAATGAACCCCTCTCTCTTGAACCCATTCACAATGTGATGTAATAGGCCCCAGTCGAAGTCTTCACCACCTAAGAAATTTCTGTGTCCCCATTGGTGGATTTCACCTCAAACACACCCTTCTCTATTTCCAGGATAGAAATATCAAAAGTTCCACCACCTAAATCATACACAGCAATGATTTTGTCTTCAGATTTGTCTAAACCATAGATCAGAGCAGCAGCTGTGGGTTCATTAATCACTCGAAGCACATTCAGTCCAGATATCTGGCCAGCATCCTTAGTGGCCTGCCTCTGTGAGTCACTGAAATAAGCAGGGACTGTGATTACAGCATTTTTTGCTGTGTGACCCAAGTAATTTTCTGCAGTTTCTTTCATCTTCATCAACACAAATGCTCCAATCTGACTTGAAAAGTACAATTTTCCATAAGCCTCGACCCAAGCATCACCATCAGAGGTATGGACAATTGTGAAGGGAACGTTTGTAATGTCTTTCTGTACTTCAGGGTCATCTTAGCGCCAGCCAATGAGATGCTTGGTGGCATAGAATGTATTGTTTGGGTTGGTGACAGCCTGTCACTTAGCTGGCATCCCAACAAGTCTTTCACTCGCCATGTTGTAAAGGCAACAACAGAAGGGGTGGTTCTGGCACCTTCAGCATTTTCCAGCACCTTTGCTTGTTTACCCTCCATAACTGCCACACAGGAGTTAGTAGTACCCAAATCAATACCCACAACTGCACCCTTGATTGCTTCTGATGCATAATCCCTCCCTGAAACAAACCTAAAAACCTCCTGGCTAAGGCCATTCCAGCCATCCTGGTGATGGGTGGCTGTGGGGCCCCGGGAAGCAGCAGTGCCCACCAGACGAGCTGCTGCTGTTCTGCTGGCACTTTTCATGGTGGCTAGACCTAGGGAGTAAGGACAAGTAAAGAAGCGCTCCGGTGGCCGGGTGCTGCGCAGCGCGGTGGTGGCAGCGATTCTTCGCCTAGTATTTATAAAAATATTTCCTTTAAACAAAAGATTCAATTTAAAGATGAAGGTCCTAAGTTTATATACTTACATAAACTTATATTTAGCATCATAATACAATTTTATATTGGAAAAATGAGTAAGAAAACAATCCTAATGTTTTCATAATAAAACATAAAAAAAAAATTGGCACCTTTTCTGCTGCCACTTTAAAAAAAAATTTGCTTGTAAAACTTGTCTAAATATTCTGAGTATATTTTTGCCTAGATTCCAGGGAGTAAGAAAAGGAATTTAAAATGTTAAACAATACTAACTCTTCCAAACAAGAAGCTCAAATACTCTGTAAAGGAGACTTCTTTTTTTTCTTGACTACACACCACAAAGGTTTCTCCAGTGGTTAATATCTTAAAATCCTTTTCTTCTTATATGACATTTATTTCTGGGCAATCAGTTCACCAACTACAGAAATATACAAAAGTGTCAAAAAAAGGTAGAATAAAGCTGTAACAACTTTATTAACAGATTATCCTCAAATTCCAAGTGTGATGATTCCACGTCATAAATGCTAGGGAAAAGGATGCTACAAAGAAATAAACTCTCCAGTAAATCTATAGGTTTTTGTAAAAAGGGTAAAACTATTACCTAACTTTATAAAATTGCTTTCTGATAATCATACAATGTTTCAATAAGAGGAAATAGATTTTTTTCCTTTTATGAGGTCAAGAACTATGTGACATTACTAAAAGTAAGTTTACTTATTAAAGTTCAGAACTAAAGTTGAAAGAAAGTCAGTTTCTCCCACTTAGTAATCATCCTTGTATAATACAAGTCATTAGTGATCTTCCTTCATCCAGTCTTTATAATATTTATGTTATGTTTTAGATAAGGTGTCCCCCAAAAGCTCATGTGTGAGACTGCAAGAAAGTTTAGAGGTGAAAAGATTGGGTTATGAGAGCCTAAACCTAATCAGTGTATCTGAAACTGTGAGCACTAAATAAACTCTTTCTTCTCTAAAATTGTTCTTGTTAGGTCTTTTGGTCACAGCAGTGAAAAGGCAGACTAAAACTATATTTTTCTACTTTTCCATTGTTAAAGAACAGCTTTGAATTCCTATCTGGCACTGTTGCACATTTTACCACTTCCTTTAGTGGCAATTTGCAAAAGAGAAGAAACACAGAAGTATATACTGGATTTTTTTATATTGAAAACAAACAACAAAACAAAAAAACACAAACAAACCAAAAAACAAACAAACAAAAAAACTCCTTGCCAGGTACAGTGGCACATGCCTGTAATCCTAGTGGCTCAGGAGGCTGAGGCAGAAGGATCCTAAGTTCAAAGTCAGCCTCAGCAACTTAGCAGGGCCCCAAGCAACTTAGCAAGACCCTGTCTCAAAATTAAATATAAAAAGGGCTAGGGATGTGGCTCAATGGTTAAGTACCCTTCTGTTCAATCCCTGGTACCAAAATGAAAAAAACCAACCAAACGAACAAAAAAACTATACTCAATTATCTTTCATGGCAATCCTTTAAACATGAATCTAAATTTCTAACTTGGAAGAAATAAATCTTCCCACGATTACTCAAATTGGAAAATATGGAAACTGATCCTTAATATGAAAATCTTTAGAAGGGAATATTAATTATTTCAATTAACTTCTTATCAGAGCTTCAGTCCTAAAGAAAACCTGTTACCTTCCCCTTTGTCCTTGTAGAGGACTCTTAAGGGGCTCCACAGCAATTGAGTTTTTGACACTGGAGTTCTTACCAGAAGAGGGCACTGTTGAACAATGTTAAAACATCTCTCATCGGCAATTCCTGGGACAATCAAGCCTGGAATCTTTCAAGGTTTCAGTATTAACTCACAATCTTTTGGAAATTGACTATATTTCTTCCTCATTTCAATGTTTTCTTAGAAATTAATATTCAAATATTTAAAAATTCTAAGACAAAGTTAAAGGACTTGGGATTCATGATATAGCTAGGAAAACACTTTGTTCCTATTGAACAATAACAGGAACATATATTCAATTCAGTTTTAATTTTGAAGACTTAATTTTTTTCATCTATAACATAACAAATATCAAATATTCTATAATTTGTAGGTATGTGCATACTACATTTCACCAACAGTGTTCAATATTTATTAGAAAATCATTAGGAACTGAGTTCTATGGGAAGTATGATGACAAGACCTTTGCCTATGGATGAGAATCCAAGAGTGAAATAAGGAAGCAGTGAGGGAATGTGAATGAAAATGCAGATAAATCTCATAAATGTAAACATTGTGCTAGGATCATACCAAGAAATACCAAAACACTTACAATTTAGTCCCAAAGTTTGGTTAGCATCTCTTACCCAAATTAAACTAACAGGTTGAACAGGTTAAGGCTTCCTTTAAACTTTGCATATCTTTGTAGATTATATACAGAAGGCCACTTCTTGATCCCTTTTCCTCTTCCTCCCCTGTAGCAGAACTAGCTCCACTGACATGTTGTCTACCTATCGACTGATTCTATTATTATGTTAGGCAGTGACTCTGAGGTCAGGGAATGACAGAAAGAAGAAAAAGGAAAATACCCAAATGAATTTTTAAAGAAAAAGAATCCAAGAAAATGAAATAGAAAAGGAGGAGAGAATTTGGAGAATTTCTGCAGCTCTTTACATTTAACTAATTTATTTTATTAATTTATTGCAGTTTGGGAACTGAATCTAGATTTTTTTTTTTTTTTTTTTTTTTTGTGGTGCTGGGGATTGAATGCAGGGCCTCGTGCTTGCGAGGCAAGCACTCTACCAACTGAGCTATATCCCCAGCCCTGAACCTAGATCTTTTCACATGCTAGTCAAGCACTCTAACACTGAACTACACCCAGCCCTACATTTCATTTTAAAGAACAAAACTACAAACTAGAACACGTGGATTAACAATAAAATAGGGATAACAGACAATTAAGTTTGCTTAGCCACAGGTTATTTTAGGTTGTAGAATCTACCCTGAGTTTCAAAAAAGTACAGTGAGTTTCAGTTAATTGAATGATTTATGTGTGGAACAGACCAAAAGTAGAAGACCAAATTAAATGACCTCTACAAAGCTTTGTGATTTTATGATTGTATGATGTGGACATGTTCTCTATATGCCTAAAAACATCCTCTTATTATATAAATAAATAATTAGTGTGCCTAAATAAGGGCTCCTAGTAAAATCATGCATGTAAATACATTATTTTAAAAATTCAGAAAATTGGACGAATAGATGCTAGAAATATGTTGAAGTCAAAGTATTTCTACAGTCTAAAGAAAGGATTAATATTTCAAAGCAAAGTCCCAAAATAAAAATTACTATTAGCATTTAGCAATAAAATTCAATGTAATTAAAGTTTATTTGCTTATTTTTGGTGCTAGGGATAAGAACTCAGGGTCTTGTGCATACTAAGCACATTCTCTAATACAGAGCTACACCCTCTAAAGTTTATTGTTAAAAAGAAGTAGGATGAAGGTATATGGTAATGAGCTACTTCCCCTTCACACCTTCAGGGAATTTCAGCTTTGCCCTAGGAGTGTTTGTGTGTATGTGAGTGAAAGACACACACAAAGAGAAGGTGGCACTTACCTCTGTGTCTCGAAACCTATCTTCATAATCCAATCTGTCCTTCTCTACAGTTGTCAGTTTTAACTTCAAGTTAGATATTTCAGCCATTAGATCCAACTTCTGAGTTTCTAAGGATGTCCTACTCAGAAGCTCCTATTAAAATAATAAGAAATACATTCAAATGTTGTTTTATTATAGATGTCCGCATGTAAATTTGAGAAATGTCTGCATGTAAATTTGAGACATTTATGATCACAAAGCAGCAAAGATCTGAAGTAGAGGGTGCCTTGAAGAATAATTACTAAATATATGTACTTTTAGAAGATTATTTACCCTTCTTTGAACAGAACTAAACACATCAGTTTATTAGAGCAGATATATATATATATATATATATATATATATATATAATATATATATTATTGAGGATATTAATATACATAAACCTTTTTTTTTTCAGACAGGGTCTTGCTAAATTGCCCAGGCCGGACTCCAGGACTCAGCCTCTGGAGTAGCTGAGATTATAGGAGTGCACGACTGCACTTGATTCTTGTCTACTCTCTTTTTCCTTGGTACTGGGATTGAACCCATGCCAAACCTGCACTCTACCACTGAGCTACACCATCAGCTCCCTTACATATTCCTAAGACCACTGATGATGATGATGATGATGATGATAATTATGTCTGCTATGTACCAGGTACTGATGTGACATATATTAAATGATTCCATCCCTGCAAAAGTCTTGTGACGTAGACTCTTATCCTCATTCATCAGAGGAGGAAACTGAAGAACAGAGGTTAAGAACTTGTCAAAGTCATATGGCAAGGAAATGACAGCAGGAATTCAACCTAAGCTGTTCTGCAACAATGTGTATTCTGTCTACAAACCTATAGGGTCTCTCATATATGAGGACTGTGTGTGAATGAGTACAAGTTTGTTCCCAATAACACAGACAATATATAGTGATTATATTTTCCTTAATTGTAAAATATGTTCTCATGGTTGAGTGAGGGAATTGCATGAATGCAAAAGAAGAAAATAACCTACAATCCCATTAATATTTTGATTCTAATTAAATACTTTATGTCTATGTGTTTTGAGAACCCTTCTAGAGTTTTGCTTAAAATGTGCCAGTCTGAATGAATCTGGAAATTCACTGCTGCATCAAAGTAAAGACAGACCCTCCCACTCCCACCCTCATCAGCTTCTGTACATACCTGCTGCAGCATTTCTTCTGTGACGTTCAGCTTCTCTCTGTGCTCTTCAAGACAAAACTCCAGATCTCGAATCTTCTCTCCCTGAGCCTCAACCTGGTCTGTTAACACGCTGACCTACATTTAGAGTAAAATACTGCAATGAGTTAGAAAGAACTTGGGTTCCACTAGGTGTGATGGTACACACTTAAAATCCCAGCAGCTTGGGAGGCTAAAGCAGGAGAACTGCAAGTTGGAGGCCAGCCTGGGGAAACCTAGGCAGATTCTGTCTCAAAATAAAAAAGAAAAATGGCATGCGATACAGCTCAATGTTAAAGTGCTTGCCTAGCATGTTCAAGGCCCTAGGTTTGATTCCTAGGACCAGGAAAAAAGAAAAAAAAAAAAAGGAATTAAAGAAAGAAAGGAAGGAAGGAAGAAAGAAAAACAGAATTCAGATCCCACTGGAATACTTTATTTGTCTAAGTGGAACACAAACTGGAATAATCTCACTACTCATGCTAAAGAAAAACAATCTGAGAAGACAACAGCAGTCTTTTATAGTTCTATTTACATGTTGCTTTTGGATCTAGAGTTCCTACTCAATTTAGGAGAAAGTAAGTGCTGACTGGGAATGTGCAATACTTTATAGATTTCAATCAATGATGAGAAAAAGTATGAACACAAATTCTGTTTTGGGGGATGCAGGAGATAGTAATAGAATGGAAGAGAGGAAATAAAGTTAATACTTGAAACCAGTATTGTCAAGGACTATTCATATCTGATGCTTGAAGAATAAGGAAAAGAACCCAGGGAATTCAAATTCCACAATATCTTTCAAGGTCATGCTGATTGCAAACGTATTCAAAGCCAAGGTACACGGTTGGGGGTGTAGCTCAATGCTAGAGTATGTGTATAACATGTGTAAGACCCTTGGTTCAAGCTCCAGCATTTAAAAAAAAAAAAAAAAAAAAAAGCCAGGGTACATTGAAACATAACCAAAGGTTCACAAGAAACTATATAGTTACTCCTTCATCCTTAGTGCTTATTGAGAGCCACACGATTTTCCTGATTGTCATCAGTCTAGTAAAAATATTTTTATTCATTTAGCTCAAAATACCAAAGTAAAAATTACTTGAACATTATGAGGAAGTAAGTAAATTTAGTGCACAAGCAGGATTCCACTCACTGTTGTGTTTTGTTCTGTTTGGCCCATGGTATCATTTTACAAATAAAAAAATTATACATACAATATTCAGAAATTATAACACTGATATTTTTATACTATATTCATATATTTGAGTGTTTTGTTACACATTAAAATGTAATTAAAAATCAGATCAAAGAGGGATGAGATTAGAAGGCACTAAGCTTGTATTCAGACTGTCCCTGAAGAACTGAGGCTAAGAACTGCTTGCTCTAGGCTGGATATACATACACATTCCACCAATATCCTATTCCCTATTGTGTACTAATGGCCTACTGCACTTCTAATAGCAGCCTCATTGCTGTAAGCAATTACCATCTCCATTTAAAATAGTCTTATAAGTACAGGTTTCTCTTGGTATCTATGTGGGATATGTTCCAGCATCCCTGCAAATACCAAATCTGTAGATGCTCAAGTCCTTATATAAAATGGCATGGTATTAAACATAGCCTTTAAACATTGTCCTGTATACTTTAAATTATCTCTGAATTACCTAAGACAACATAAGTGCCATGTAAATAGTTGTTATATATATATATATTGTTTAGGAAATAATGACAAAAGAAAACCTGTACACATTTAAAGCAACTTCAATTTTTCCAAATATTTTTGATCCAAAGTTTGGAGGGCCAACTCTACATCATGAGAAAGGTGATGTTTAAAATTACTTGCCTGAAGAACAAGGGATTCTTTATCATTTTCTAAGCGTGCTAACCTTTCTTGATACACATCTCCATTCCCAGGTAAGTGTCCGTTTGTCTGAAAAAGGAAATAATATTGGTAAGATGGACTCTCCTTTTAGACTGACATGTTGTGAGTAAACAAAAATTACTTATTTTTAATCCAAGAAAGCTGAATTACATTCAGCACAGCTGTCACTGCCATTAATGGGATATGTGAGAATTCATTTACTTATATACATAAGAAAGGCACATTGGGCATTTGGATATGACTTTACCAACCTAAACAACTTCCTAACAATCAGAAAATTATGACTGTCAGAAACGGCACTACTGATATCCTTCAGTGACAACAGACACACTCCCAGAACCATGCGAAGTCTTGAGAGTGTATCGTGGGGTCTGATACCACTGTTTTCCCTGAACGCTCAATATCACTAATTCTGGGTGTGGAGAGTGGTTGGGACCTTTGACACCTTTCTATTCCCACTATATTCATCCCCAGGCTCCACATCCAGGACGGCAGATGCCTGCCTTTAAGTAGGAGAAAATAGGGGCAACTTACACTATGGCTTCTTCTTGCTCTCTCAGGTCTCTTAATCTCAGGACAACCTTCCCTGCTTCTTTGAAGCCTTAAGCCCTGGAAGCCTTTGTCTCTTCTCCCAAAAGCTCAACCACTCAGTGCACACTCATAGCATTGACTCTGCTTATCAGTGTCTTACCACTTTCTCTCTTGACCTTGTTAACTTCTTTTGAATTTGCTTGTTTGTGTAATGTCATGTTCAGCTCCTGGGCAGAGTCCCTAAATTGGTATTATCTTATAACCTCCACAGCATCTGGCTCAGTGCTCTGCACATACTGACACTCAATCTTTCTTCTCCTCTCTTTTTTTTTTTTAAAGTCAGATTTGCATATATTTATGCATGGTATAAATGCCAAAGGAAGTATAGATTGAGAAGGAAATACAGATTCCTTTTCTCAGCTCTCATTCGCAAGTCACAAAAGAGATACTGAAAAAGGCTCACAAAGAGCAGAAATGTAAAAATACCACTTTAAAATAGTAGTATGTTATTTGTGTCTTTTAATCTCATTTAACTAGTTCATAACCACCTAATATGCAATCCTCACAGAATTTCTGGATTCTCTATTCAAATACAACAGAAATAAAAGCTAGCTGGAGTCCCAAATGGATAGATGGGGTAGCTGAAAAAGCAAGTAACACCTTTAGAATGAGAGAAAAATATAAACAGAATTTCCTGGGATATAACATCTGATGTGACATCTGTTATTTTTCCAGAATTAACTGGTACCATTGTTCTACCTTTCCAATTAATGCAGTTTCCAGTATTAGTTCTGGGAATAACAAAAGTCTTGTGTTGGGGAGGAAAAACAAAACAAAAATGGGGCTTCAACAAAAAAAAATCCCAAATTTCAGGATGTTTCTTCTACACACTTAGGCATGCTGGATCATTTCCCAAGAGGCCAAAAAACAACCAGAAGTTAAATTAGTAAGTGTGCAATGTGCATTTAGGGTAGATAAAAAAAAAAAGTTAAGATCAGCTGTTTGACCACATACCTACACAATTACCACTACATAACTCTGTTCATGTTAACTCAAGAGTCAGAATTAAATTACAAGAGTCTGAAGGAGTCGTCTGAATGACTTCCATCCCTGCGGATGCCGCAGAAATGAATTCACATAACTTCTTGAGGACAGTCTTTTGGAAAACAGCCAGGAGGCATAATGCATGTTCTCAATTGAAAAAGTACAACTTTAAATTCCTCATGTTGATTATGAATATTAACAGGCATCTGGTTTTAAAATCCCATGCAAGCAACTTTTTATAAACATATTTCTCATTAGGTAGAAAAAAATACTTTTTGTTCATTGAAGACAAGAACTAAAACTTTTCTTTTTCCTTTTTTAAAGTGATGAGATTTTGTCATGCTGCCCAGGATGGCACTGAACTACAGGGCTCAAGTGACCCTCCTGCTTCAGTCTTCCAAGTAGCTAACACTGAGTAGCTGAGTAGTATACACCACAGCACTCCACCAAAATGTATTCTTATTCTTCTTATTTTTTCCATGTGCTGGGGGTTGAACTGAGGGCCTCATGCATGTATGCATGAGTTCTTACAGTGAGCTATCATCCTACCTCCTTTTTTTCTGACTGGAAGAAATACAAGTCTTTCAAACTATTAAGTATGACAGAGAAATAGATGTTCCAAAATCAGTTCACCAAAATTTAAAAAAATGATGGAAACTGAGCAAAATGAGCATAATTATGTTTCTTAATATATTGACATTTATAAACACTTATTATACTCAAGATTAGTTTAAATTTTTTTTAAAGCAAAATTTAGGAGTTACCACTAGAATAGTTAAATACTTGTGTTAACTTATTCATGTAGGTAAAGATCTATTCTACCCTTGTATTGGTATTTCTGCCTACAGTTACCTCTGACATTCTTATGGCAAATCTGTTAGGTAAATACCTTGTCACCTCCATTCTTCCTTCAACTCCTGTGCTCCACTATGAGATCACTCAAAACTTCCTCAAACATGGCATGCTTTCTCACATACTAATTTTATTCCTTCTGCATGGGATGTCTTTCCCTTTCCTATTCTTTCCTCAGGCTTTAGGGTCCATTTCCACTGGAGGGGTGGTTGGTGAGGTCTTCCTTGAAATACAGTTCACTCATGTGCCAGTTACAGCATCAGATGCACCTTTATTACAGCAGGCATCACATGAAATGGACTAAGTGTGTCCCTCTCTCAGAATCTATATTCTTTTTTTTTTTTTTTTTTGGGGGGGTGCTGGGGATCGAACCCAGGGCCTTGTGCTTACAAGGCAAACACTCTACCAACTGAAATATCTCCCCAGCCCCAGAATCTATATTCTTTATGAGTAGATTCATCTTTGCATCTAACACCCTGGGTACAAACTAAATAATTGCTGAATGAAGGAACAATAATATGTGTTCAATAAACACTGGTTGAGTGTAAGATGAATGCATGTTCATTTTTTAACTGGACTTCTTGCTTCTTGGCAAGACTTTTATTCATGTGTCCTCTACAACTGTGTACTACTCCATGGCTAGACTCTGGATGAGTTCCTTTCTCCTTGAGCCTGTGCTCCTTTACAATACTTAGGAGGTGGTCTTGGAGACAATGGGACGGACAAGTTGAAGCCTCTTTTATGCAGTTTTTTAGTGCACAATACTGTATTATCTTCTGCATCTTTCCTTTCTTCCTGCCAGTGTCCAGGGAACTGAAAGCTCAACATTCTCCTTCTCTTTGGAACCCTGATTTCCTGATTCCTTTAAACCTATACTTACTACCTTCACTTATTCATGTAAGTTACTTTATTCAAAACTTCAGAAACACCTTCAAAACAACCCTCTGTACTTTAGCATTGTGCAACCCCTATTGATCCACATTCAACCCATCTGAAAGTTTGAGTCAAACTCGAATCAATGGGGATTTCAAAGTACAACATCCAAATAATGGAGGATTGAGTAGAAATCCGGTTCAGATATAGCAGTCTGACTTTAAGAAATGTATGGTGTTCATCAGATTGTCCTGGCATGGTAGAGAGAAAAATATCTAAAAAGCTTTATTTTTCACAGAATTACAGAATCTCAGAACTAGCCAGTAATTTCACCTGGGAATATGAATTTCCTGAATGCACACGGTAAGTGCTACATATAACATTAGAGTATTACCTACCTTACTCTTCACCATCTAAGTGAAATCTTCCCTATATCAATTTTCTTTTAATTATTGAGTATTAAAATGCACAAATATGTAATAACTGTTACTATTCTGCCTTTATATGTGTTTAAAACTTTATTAAAACAAAATTTCAAATACATGTAAAATTAGACTAGCTTGATGAAACCCCATGCACATGTAGCTTAATTTCAATAGTTATTAATTCATGTAAGTGGGAGCTTTTGCCTGTCATTTTCACTTAAAGTATTGCTTTCCCTTGATTTTTTGGGTTCTGTTGATTTGCATTAGACTACAGTTGTCTTCTCATCTTCATTTTGCTTTTTTCTTTCTTCCTGAGCTCTGTTGTCCTTTCTAAATCCAAAATCAACATGCAAGGCAGTGATTTGCCATGATGGTAGTTATTTATAAAACAGTAACATATTTTGAATGCAACAGACCAAAATCAGGGTGCTATCTAAATGAAAATGAGGGAAGAAAAATCAGTTCTTTTATAAGGATACTAAATATTAATAAATAGACTAGCATTACTACATATACATAAATACACATACCCCACCCAATGTCCTTATTGTGAAAACCAGTTTTAAAAACTGTCTTGACTCATAATTTTATTTTAAAAAATTCAGCATTGAGGGGGGAAACATGAGGCTCAGTCCACTAAATCTCCTTTAACTAAAAGTTATCTCTGGCCACCAAAAGACATATCTACTACTAGGGTGTGTCTTGTCCTCATCAGTATTTATATCTCTATCACTGCAATTAAACATTTATTGTACATCTGCTCTCTGTTAGACATTGTTCGAGACTGAGATGAGACTTGAATCCTTTAGCCACAAATACTGCAGTCATATTTCACTTGAGTCCAACACAATAAAGCATCTCACACTGTTTTGTGTCCAAGAGTCAAAGAGCACAATATTAATAATGTTGGAAATCAATCTATCAGACAGAGGTAGTGGTCTATTCCATGTCCTCTCACCAGATGTGATGGAATGAGGGCATGTGGGTGGCAAGGCTCCATCCTTATACTGTACAAAGATAATGATCTCAGTGCAACACTGACTGCCATTTAAGCATCCCTTCCGATTTGCCAGTGCCTATGGTGTATTACTACACCTCTAACTCTGGGTCAGTCCTGCAAACAGTTTGCTTGTTTTCCCCTCCTAAATTTCTATTGCAGCTCAAAAGATTAAATAAGATCCTCAAACAATAGGTAAAATCTGCTTAGAAGCCCTTCTTTATCTCCCAAATCTCATCATTATTTCTGCTCAAAAAAAAAAAAAAGGGGGGTGGGATGCCTCACATGTATTTCATCACACTCACAAAGCCCAACCAAGGCCTTCAGCTGTAAAAAAACATCAGTTTATTAAGTGTTGTCAGAACATGCTTCAGAGGCAGAACCTCAGAACAAGCCTGAACATATTCTGCACTTTTCAAGTAGGGCTGATGTAGTCAAAAACAGACTAGCTTTTACATCTGTGTTTGGTTTTCCTGAGTTTTATTTTCTCGGTGTTTGCTTTCAAGAGACAGAAAGTGTCGAATAGAGCAAAAACAGTGCTCTGGAGTAAGGAAGATCACAGCAGGTAGCCAGTCTCCAAGATATACTATTCAAGAAGTTCAACTACATCTGAAAGTCTGCCTCAAGAAGATGATGCCAAGCACTCTCATCTGCCAGTCATGACAGAAATATCTTGAGAGTGCTTCTCTTACAGCATTTAGGTGTTCTATTACCAAAATATCAATTGTTAAGATATAGTGGCTGCTTGGTTTTACAGTTAAGGCATACACAGCACCCTGGCATGTGTGTAGCCACGGCTGATGCAGTATAAGCAAGTTAGATAGATTTCCTTAGTGTCTCCTAAAAGGTTCTTATAGATGCCTTGCTTGAGTGGGGAAGATAACCTCTGGTTCCCCTTCTCTTATTTGCATGCAGACCACCATGATTCTTGAAGCTTCTGCAATGGGGAAAAGGGTACATGTTGAGAATACATCATCCTAGTACAGGTCAAAGTCCCCTGAGTTGATAAAGAAATGAAGGTCCCCAAATCCCTAGAAGATAAGCCCCAGCACCTATCCTGGTGTAGTAGCACATTCAGTCATTCATTCACCCATCTCATTCTTCATTTAGTCCATATTTGTTGAAAGCCAACCATGTGACAGGATACATATCCAGCAAAAGAATCTCTCTTCTACTCTGGGAAGGATAACATAAGAGAAAAAAAAAAAAATGTTGTCCTTATTGTTCTTCTTACTTACTGGTTCTTTCATCACTTACATAAAGTATAAGAGAAAACTCCTTTTATTCAATCCTAACAAATACCGCAGTACGGGATTCCATTAAAAGTACATCTCTCATCTTGCTCTCTGCACTGGACTCTCAACGGAGAATTCTGCTGACTTAGTCAATTTGTTTTCCTATGACTGAGCCTCAGAGGCAAACTGCTGTAATTTTAGCTAGGATGTCTCTCTGAGACACTGCATAACTCAGATGACTGTGATCCTTTATGGGACACAATCTTAAGATGTACCTTGTTTGCCAAGGCCTGAAAAAACATCCCCTGGAGGCACACATGAGGATGGAATGAACTGTGCAGCCGGGAGTCAGGGACCCATGGAGAAATGCCAGCAGCCCTGGGAAGAACATGTCCTACAGTTGAACTCTTTGATGAGTATTTGTTTTTTTATAGAAACTTCTAAAAATATATACTTGGAATAAATATTATCTACTTTCAAAAGTATACAAATAAGAAATATATTATGATAACTGAATAAGTCCCAGAAGCTGGTAAAGATTGCCTCATTTCCCACTGATTTGGATTTATCATCAGAAGTGTTTTCACCCCTTTTGTTGAAAATAGTATTTTTAGAACTTCTGCTGACTTTGAGATTGTCTCATAATTAAAACTGCCAAGTAATCAGACACATTAGTGATTTCATTGTCTGACCCCCTTGCTGATGAGGATCAGTGTCATAATCCTCAGTTTCATTGATTGGAAGAAAACACTGCAATAATGTTCCGGGTAACTCATTTAATTAGATCTAAAATAAATGAAACCTACATGCTTGACTCAAAGAATTGGACATATTTTTCTATTTGCCTTCTTAACTCTGGAGCATGCTAAAGAACATAATTCTCCATGATTAATATTTGTGTTAACAAATAACATTTCACAATCAAAACAGAATTCTGTCTCAGTAACTGAAGAAATATGCCAAATATTAGTTTAATCACAGAAGACACATTTCTAAGTCTTAAAAGAAATTTGATTTCTAGAAGCCTACAGCTACAGATACACTATTAAAACAAAACCATATTTATAATTTTTTGTCCCTTAACTGTAACACAAAGCTAGTATTTTTACTTACTTTTCTTTTATCCAGCTTCTAATTATATGAAACAAATAGGCAGCAGCCAATTAGTAGTAAAGAAGTAAGCTTCATCCTATTGGAAACTAGGGGATCTCCCTGTTCTGACCAAAATAATAATTTTGCACTAATGCCTAGTTACACTAATAGAGACTTTAGGAACGTGCACTCTCAAGTCGATCAAATTAACCATGAAAGAAACCTTAATTATGAAACTGGCATCATGAACAAATTTTTCTAAAATATCATGGACATTTCTCTACAGTCTGAGAAATGTCTACTCTTTTGTCACAAGAAGTGAACCACATCCAGGTGATTTTAACTTAACCCCCTTGTAACTGTTCACAGCCTCTTTTCCCTCAATACAAAGGGATCCTGTTAAACATTTCCTCTCTACTCTCTCCTGTCTATTCCTCAGCATCCTTTTTGACTGGTCACCTGCCAGGCTTACTAACGAGTGCTCACATATACTACCATGGGCTCCTCACAATGCTGTGTGGCAGAGACCATCATTCTCATTTTATAGAAGAGGGAATAGAGACAAAGAGAACTTAAGAAAAAATTTCCAAGTCACACAAGCTTCTAAGAGTTAGAGACAACATTAAAAAGCATTAAAATCTGGTATACTGTCTCCAGAGCCTGCATCTGCGGCCTAGATGCAATCCTGCCTTCTTTATCATTGACTGTTTTTTCATATCAGGAACTCCTTTATTTGGCATTTAGCCAAGTTCTCCATATACAGTATGAAGGAGGAATTTGCTAGGATTTTGTGTTCCTTTGATTCTATGATGTCATCAATTTTTATCTCACTAGTATTTAATTTTTAACTGCAGCAGTATGCACATGTAAAATTTACCATCTTAACTAATTTTAAGTGTAGAGTTCAGTTATATTATGTACATTCATACTTTCTGCAAATATCACAATCATTCATCTAAAAAACTCCTTCCATCTTGCAAAATTGAAACCATACACCATTAAATATTATCTTCCCATTCTCTCCTTCCCTCAGTTCCTGGCAGTCAACATTCTACTTTGTTTTTATAAATTTAACTATTCTAGGTACACTATTAATGGGAAAAAAAAAAAAAAAGACGAGGAAGGAAAGAAAAATGAAAGAATGAATCCCAGCTAAAATGTATACTATTTCCCATTTTAAGATCATAAAACACAATCCAACTTCTGAAATATTCAAAAGGAAAAATCTAGTATTTTCATAATCATTGAATTATAAGTGTAAGACTATCTGTTGGATTCTCAATGCTGGCTCAAGTTCCCTTTTGCTTTCAAAAGTTAAGTCTAACCAGTAGGAAGAGAGTGACTATTGTTTCACAACTATACCTTTATTATTCCAAACACCCATTCCTGCTCTCCTCTGCAATTTTGTTTTTTGCCTCGTGTCATCTTTCTTTTTTTATTCTTTCTTTCTCTGAGTGCTTGAGAAAGCACTCTGAATTTGAAAGGTTTGGGATCAAGATGAGGGAATAGATGTAAGTAAATTAGACAGGTATAAGTAAATTTAACAACAATAACAACAAATCCTTATTTCTGTGAATCTGCAACCACTTGTTATTTTCAAGATCATAACTGAATCTGTAAGTTCAGTGAGGTATTTGTCATTTTGTGGATTCAAAATGTCAAATAAGAAGATAGAAAGCAACCAAAAATACAAACCAACAAACCAGTACTCCAAGGAATAAACAAATAACTTCAGTTCATCTAAATATGCATATTATTCTATCATTCACGGAGCATCATTCATTACACATATAATAATTGAGCACCTAATGTATGCTTTTATCATTCTAGACATCAAGAATGCAATGGTTTATTTTGTTTTGTTATTGTTTAAAGGAAAAATTCTCTGATTCATGATACTTACATTCTGGTTGGAAAGACAGAAGTAAATTATATAAACATGACAAATACATAGAACACAAGAAAGAGAGGAATGCTTAGGAAAAAAATTATGCAGAGAGAAAGAATAAATGTGTATAATTTTATATAAGGTGGAAAGAGCCCTACTGAGAGTACAACTTCTGAGTAAATATCAAGAGAATGCAAGGGTGTTAGCCATCTGAAGAAAGTTTTCACAGTGAGCAGCTGTGAGTAGGCCCTGAGGCTAGTTTACTTGGCATGTCTGAACATCAGCGATACCACCATTGCAGTTTCTGAAAAAGGAGTGTCAGGACCTAACTAATATTCAGATATTATTGTTATCATCATCATCCCTTTTTATCATTCTCAGAAATACTTTAACAGAAAAGATTAAGCACCCCCACTAACGGATGGATCATACTATGTGCACTCAGATACACAGAGGTAAATTGGGGGACAACATAAGAACATTCAGCACAGGGTGGCCTGGGAGTACCAGCATTGTATCACATTACATGAAAATATTTTAGCTATAATGTGTGCTGTTAAGCTTCCCAGAGCAAGCAGCTTTTACTTGTACCACAGATCCAGAAACAGATCTTGATCTTTCCATAAAAATTTTCATTAGTTTTACATAAACACAATTAACTCATAAGCTATTACTAAAAATTAAGTAGCCTTTAAATATTTAAAAATACCACCTCTCTTATCTTTGAATCTGCTTTTGTGATAATCTTAAGATTTTGTGTTCAACACATATTGAAAAAAAAAAGAAGTGGTATTTACCACTGTGTCTAGAGGAAGGGTGGCCCTGCTATATCCTTAATTTTCGAGAAGGCCTAGAAAGAAGGCTCGTTCCAAACACCACTTAAAGTCCAAATCCAGAACCCAACACCAGAACTGTAATTGAAGTAACTGGCACAAACCACAATATGGCACTTCATATCAAATGTCACTACTAAACTTCTATTGCTTTTTGAAGTGTCTTATTCATTATACTTTACATAGAGAATTACCATTGAAACCTTTGTAGTGAACTTCTCATTATTACTGAGAAAGCATCTATTATGTACAGGTTCTTTCCTTTACGAGACTATTTGTTTTAAGCCACAATTGGTTATTCAGACGCAATTTAAAAGCCTATCCATTTTTATGAGCAAATCGGGTAACAGGTCGGCACTCATACACAGTGACACTTCTAAAAAACTTATCTTTAAAAGGAACTGGGATCTCTTAAGGGATAAAAGAGAAACAACATGGAACCCTGTAATTTTTTTTCTTGTTCTAATCAGATATTCTATACTTTAAATTTTGGAATAAGCAACCAAGATTCACAGCACAGATACACTACATACAGACATCTACCATTTGACTCTGGAGCCACTCAATAAGCGTTTCTGCTGTAGAATCAGGGATCTGGCATCTTAAGCCCTCCTTTTCATCTGATTCCATCATCTCTAACAATCCGCGCAGGTCTTCCACAAGGTGCAGAACTCGCAAACTTCCCATGAATGGAGAGGTGGGAGACTGGCAATCGAAGATCCCATTGGAATATTCCAGGGCCTTAGAACCTAGGTTTAAAAAAAAAAAATCAGAAATCAAGAGAATTTATGTTACATAAAACATCATAGCTAACGGTGGTAAACCACTTAATTAATCAAAACAAGAAACAGGGGCAAGAAAATAATTTTATCATGTAAGTCTCTTCGAGTCACAGATATTTGGTGGAAAAATAAAACCATATAATTGATGCTACTTATTAGTGGTTCAATATCTAACAAGGAAGCCATATGTGTGGTATAGAAAGAAAAACAGCATGGTGGGCCTTGGTGTGAGGAGTGCTGTCCCCAGCAAGTGAAGGATAAGAGGGTGTCATGGCAGTTTTGGTGGAGCAATGCCTTTTAGGAAACACAAACTTTAGAGACTTTATAGTCTTCAAAATTCCTGAAAAGGAGTTATGCACTGAGGTAGAAATATGATAGCACAATTTCAAAGACAAGAAGACCAACTCCCAGTTAACTTGCCAGAATTTAACCTTTGAAGCTCAATGAATTATATGTGTACATGTGTATATGCATGTGTGAGCAAATGTGTATAAACATTTCCCCCTATTATTTTATTGGCAGTCTAGCATCAAATTCTCATTAACATCAACTTTAAAAAATAGTTTTTATGAGGGGCTTGGGGTATAGCTTAGTGGTAGAATGCTTGCCTAACATGTGCAAGGCCATGGGTTTGTTTGATCTTCAGCACCCTCCCTCTCCCCAAGGGCTGGGGGAGTTTTACAGCCATTTTTGTTTTCTGTTACTTACAAGAGAAAACATTATACTGTTTAAATTCATACAATGACCCAAAGCCCATTCTGAAAACAAGCATACACTTCTTTGTCTCTTTGATTTTTATTTTCTGATCTGTCCAGAATGACTTAAATTTCTGGTTTAGGATATGGTAGATGGAGGGTTATGAAATAAACTGAGATAAAGGCTACTAGAGGGACTTCCAGGGAAAGATACTGAACTCAAAAATTTTCTTTGTTTGGTTGGTTGGTATTTGGTCCTAGGGATTGAACCCAGAGCCTCACACATGCTAAGAACACATAACAGAACTCAGTGTTTTAAATGATAATTCTGATGTACCTATAGGACATTTCAGGGGAGAGATCTGGTTGGCAATTAGAGAGAGACCTGAAGTTTAGTGGATAACTGGGAAAGTAAAAATATGGTAGAGTCACTAGTAAAGTGCATATTGAATTCAAGAGAACAGATTATTCATGGATGTGGGGTACAGCACCAACCCTCAAAGTAAGGTCCATGGACTGCTTACACCAGAACAGCCTGAGATGCAGATTCTTTAACCCTGATGAAAACCTAGGTTGGAACTGGAATTTTTTGACATTTAAAAATAAAATTTGAGAATAATTCAGGGAGAAAATGGAAAAGAACAAAGATAAAACCATGGGGAACCTAAAGACATTGGGCAGAGAACCAATAATGAAAATAAAACAGTAGAAAGTAATGAAGAGTCATAATGAAAAAGTCAAATGAGCAGAGGAAATGTCATGATTCCATTCTTTAGAAGATGCAGATTACCTGCTATAATACCATCCATCTGCTCTAGCGCCGCAGCCAACATGTCACTTGCATCACTCATCATTTTCTTATTTGTCAATGGCAAAGTCCAACCAAGATCTGAAAAGAAAAAATGATGTTATCATTACATGCTTTAAAATGGTACATGCCTGCTAGTGGAGTTTGCTAATTCCACTTCAAATTATAACTCTACTTGGCAGTCAAATGTATACAGAGAGAACTTCAGAAGTAGTAGAGCTGAATTAGCTGAATTGTTTAATAGGCACTGGCCAATCATCTACTGTAGTGTAACACCACATAGGATACCCATATCAGTTAATAAAATAAGTTTTAGTTCTTGTACTCAAGGTTATTCAAAGTTTAGCAGAGACCTGGAGGTATAGCTCGGAGGTATAAAGCATTTGCCTAGTGTGTGCAAGGCTCCATTTTCAATCACAGGCACATCAATCAATCAATCAATCAAAACCCAGCACAATGGCTTCCATGTTGTTCTCTTTAGAGCCCCAGGAGTCTGTGGAGAGCATCAGGGAGGGTGACAGAAGCCTGCTGAGGTCCACGAGGGGTGCTGATAGATAAGACTTTTTTCTGACTGTACCAGTCCTAACCAATCTCTGTTCTCTTAATTTTGCAGTATTGAGAACTGAACCCAGGGGCATTCTACCACTGAGCTATATCCCCAGTCCTTTTATTATTTTTTGAGACAGTGTCTTGCTAAGTTGCCCAGGATGTCCTTGAACTTGAAATTCTCCTGCCTTAGCTTCCCAAGTTGTTGGATTACAAGGGTGTTCTACACCTTGCTTTTTAAAAATTTTCTGTATAAGAGTTTCTCACAAGTCTAAGAAAAGGGTTCACTAATATATACAGAGTCATCCCTTGGCATCCGTGGAGGACTGGTTCTAGGACTACTCCTTGGATACCAAAATCCATGGATGCTCATGGCATGGTATTTGCACAGACCTGATATACATTCTCCTCTATACTTTAAATCATCTCTAGACTACTTATAATACCAAATACAATGTACGTGCCATATAAATAGTTTTAAAATTGCATTGTTTAGGGATTAATGACAAGAATAAAAGTCTGTACATTTTCAGCAGAGATGCAACATTTAAAAACAATTTCCATCTGAGTTGGTTATATTTGTGGCTACAAAGGGCCAACTGTACTAAGCACCCCCACCCCCAACTACTGGTACTTTGTAATATAACACAGCTATCATGTACAGAGTACCTCACCTATATAGATCCCCACACACTTTTCTATATTATTTATAATACTCATAATAATAACCCTATGGAATGGAAAAATTCATCTCTCCATTTTATAAATGAGATATTTGTTATTTGTAGGGAAGCAGCAAGTAAATAGAGAAAAGAATGCCCTTCATTTAAACAAGGTCTATCTGACTTCCATTATAATGGTGAATTTTTATTTGATCCTATCTCAAGAGTAGATTTATTCTGAAATTGTGTCACAATCTACTCATGGTTTCACCTGTTAAAATACATTGAAATATCACTTCTAAAAAAATTGACCACTGATAGGAAAAAGTAGCGATTATAAGATTTTTGACATTAATTAATGCCTTTTTAATTATCAGTCATGTAGATTCTCCCAAAAGGCCTGAATAGGCTCTTGCTATTTTGTAGATACTGTGGTGGACTAAATATCTAGGAAATAAAGAACATGCTGTTTAACAGAAACCTTTGCCCTCTGTTGCCAAGTAGCCACATCTCACTTACCACTTATCTTCACAAATATATTTATAGCTCTGTTATCAGCTTCTTAGATCAGTTCTCTCCTATGCATTCATTCTAATAAAATGTCACATAATTCTTCTGAAATATTACTTTGATTTTTTAAATGCTAGGTTACAGTTTGTTTTTGTTTTTTTTGTTTTAATCAGAAACCAAGAGGTCAACAAGCTAGGTTATGAATCTGGAGAGTTATAAAAAATTTACTCAAACACACAGTTAGCACACACCAAAGAAATGGGGCACAAATTTAATAGCCACACTTCAGGGTGGAAAATTTGAAACATGAAAACTGAGAGTGTAAAGGATTAAGCAGAAGAGTGTGTACAATACTTGAATTTCACGTAATTAAGTGGCTCACATTCCTTTTCATTTTAAAAGTAGCAATATACACACACACACATACATATATATACATACACGTGTGTGTGTGTGTGTGTGTACATATAAAACAAAGATAAACACACCAGTCTCAGTCATAGACATAGGAATACCAATAAAAATAATGCCGACATTAGAAAAACACTCACCACTTCACTAAATTAGAAAAACAAATATTTGTCTTTTTTCACAGTTGTACTTTGTGTAGAACAGAAACACTTAAGTGTGTTCTCTATTTTGTCTGTATTTCTGTTGATGAGCCTTTCAAATGCTATGACAAAGAGGGGTGAGACAGCCTCAACCATGCTTGTCAGGGGGTGAAGTTTTAAAAAATACTCCAAGCTGGGCACTATGGCACATGCCTATAATCCAGCAGTGAGGCATGCTGAGGCAAGAGGATCTTGAGTTCAAAGCCAGTCTCAGCAACTGCAAGGCACTTAAAAACTAAGTGAGACCTTGTCTCTAAATAAAATTTTTAAAAAAGGCCTAGGGATGTGGCTCAGTGGTGGAGTGCCCCTGAGTTCAATTCCCAGTACCAAACAAACAAAAAATTCACCCAGCTCATTGGAGACCCAATCCTTTGTTTAAAATAATGACATACTGAATTGCTATAAGAGCTTATAAATGCTTACTCTCAATCTCTACCTTTATCACACAGCCTACATAAAATAGTAAGAAGACAGTAAGACATAAGTAATAAAGCATGTATAATCTGACAAAAGTGGTGGGTGCTAAGGGGGAAAAGATGGAGCAGGATAAAGGGGCCGTGGGATTGGAAGGTGGTCAGGGAGCAATGATAGATGCAAAGGTCAAAGATCTGTCTAATACATTGAGAGTAATTGAATATAGGTGATCTATAGTTCATAGTATACAAGTGTAGAATTCCTAAAGACAATAAAAAATGGGAGGGTGAGCACATGGACAGACATTTAAAAGAAAAGGAAATACTTTCAATTAATAAAAACATGAAAAGATACTTCATATCATTAATAATCAAGGAGTTTAAAACATGTCACATCATTTGCTACCTGATTAGCAAAATAAATGGACACTGCTAAGTGTTACCGAGGATATGGAGTCACAGAGTTTCCTACAGAGTGGTCGTGGGATTGTAAAATGGTTTCACCACTTTAAATAATGGTGTGGCATTATCGTATAAAATTAAACATTCAATTTCCAATGCAATACTATTTCCTCCAAAGCATATAACCAAGAGCGATACATAAAACTTTTTTCCTGTCTTTTTTAAATTGGTTCATATTAGTTATATGTAACATTCAAATTCATTTTGACATAATTATAAAAGTGTGGAATATAATTTGCTCTAATTCAGTCCCCAGTACTTCCATTTGCATATATATAACTCTCTTATGCATATATATAACATTTTCTTGATCCATTCTCTATGGAAGGGTACCTTGGTTGGTTCCATCCTTGTCTACGGTGAATTGTGCTTCTATAAAAATTGATGTGGCTGCATTCCTATAGTATGTGGATTATCTTTTGGAAATATACCAAGGAGTGGGATAGCTGGGTCATATGGGGGTTCATTTATAGTTCTTTAAGAAACCCTTCATACTGCTTTCCAGAGTTGTTGCACGAATTTCCAGTCTCATCAGCAATGTATGAGTGTACTTTTTATCCATACCGTCACCAACATTTCTTATTAGTATTCTTTTTTTTTTTTTTTTTTTTTTTAATTGTGTATGTCCTCCTCGTTCAGTTTAGGCAATTCATATGTCTCTAGAAACCTGCTGATGTCTTCGAAATTTTCTATTTTGTTGGAGTATAGATTTTCAAAATAGCTTCTAATTATGTTTTGTATTTCAGTCGTGTCTGTTGTGATATTTCCTTGTTCATTCCGAATTTTAGTGATTTGGGTTTTCTCTCGTCTTCTCTTTGTTAGTGTAGCTAAAGGTTTATCAATTTTGTTTATTTTTTCGAAGAACCAACTATTTATTTTGTCAATTTTTTGTATTGTTTCTTTTGTTTCAATTTCGTTGATTTCAGCTCTGAGTTTGACTATTTCCTGTCTTCTACTACTTTTGGTGTTGATCTGTTCTTCTTTTTCTAGGGCTTTGAGCTGTAGTGTTAGGTCATTTATTTTTTGAGTTTTACTTCTTTTATTAAATGCGCTCCATGAAATAAATCTTCCTCTAAGTACTGCTTTCATAGTGTCCCAGAGATTTTGATATGATGTTTCTTTGTTCTAGTTTACCTCTAAGAATTTTTAAATTTCCTTCCTAATATCTTTTGTTATCCATTCATCATATAATAGCATATTGTTTAATCTCCAGGTGTTGGAGTAGTTTCTGTTTTTTACTCTTTCATTTATTTCTAACTTCAATCCATTATGATCTTATATTCTTATTTGTATTCTTGACAACTGCCATTCTGAGATTAAATTATAATGTCGTTTTCTTTTTTTTTTGGGGGGGGGGGGTTGCTGGGGATCGAACCCAGGGCCTTATGCTTACAAGGCAAGCACTCTACCAACTGAGCTATCTCCCCAGCCCCTATAATGTCATTTTCATTTGCATTTCCCTAATTGCTAGACATATTGAACATTTATATAAATTTGTGGGTCATTTGTATTTCTTCTTTTGAGAAATTTCTGTTTAGCTGGGAGTGGAAGCGGACACCTGTAATCCCATCCGTTTAGGAAGCTGAGGCAGGAGGAACACAAGTTCAAAGCCAGCCTCAGCAACTTAGCAAGGCCCTAAAGCAATTTTGCAAGACCCTGTCTCTAAATAAAATATAAAAAAGGGTTGGAGATGTGACTCACTGGTTAGGCACCCCTGGGTTCAGTCCTTGGTGAGAGAGGGTGGGTGGAAAGATTTGAGATTTCTGTTTTAGTTCTTTTGCTCATCTAGGTTATTTACTTTTTTGTTGTTGTTAGATTTTTTGAGTTTCTTTTTAAAAAAATTTTTTATTAAAATATTTTTTATTTTTACAGACACATTTTGATTCATTGTACACAAATGGGATATAACTTTTCATTTCTATGGTTGTACACAATTTATATTCACACCATTCATGTAATCATACATACATATATAGGGTAGTATTGTCTGTTTCATTCTACTGTTTTTCCATCCCCACGCCCTACTACACCTTTTTACTCTACACCATCCAAAGTTCCTTCATTCTTCTCTTACCCCCACCACCACCTGCCCTCATTATGTGTCGTCATCCACTTATCAGAGAAAACATTTGGCCTTTGGTTTTTTGGGCTTGGCCTATTTCACTTAGCATGATATTTTCCAGCTTCATCCATTTACCAGCAAATGCCATAATTTTATTCTTCTTTATGGCTGAGTAATATTCCATTGTATAAATATACACACCACAGTTTCTTTATCTATTCGTCAGTTGAAGGGCATCTAGGTTTGTTCCACAATCTAGCTATTGTGAATTGCGCTGCTATGAACACTGATGTGGTTGCATCACTGTAGTATGCTGATTTTAAATCCTTTGGGTATAAACCAAGGAATGGGATAGCTGGGTCAAATAGTGGGTCCATTCCAAGCTTTCTGAGGAATCTCCATACTGCTTTCCAGAGTGGCTGTACCAATTTGCAACTCCACCAACAATATATGAGTGTGCCTTTTTCCCCATACCCACACCAACACTTCTTATTGCTTGTGTTCTTGATAATGGTCATTCTAATTGGAGTTAGATGAAATCTTAGGGTGGTTTTAATTTGCATTTCTCTAATTACCAGGGATGATGAGCACTTTTTCATATATTTGTTTGTCACCTGTATATCTTCTGTGAAGTGTCTGCCCATTCCCTTAGCCCATTTATTGACTGGGTTCTTTGTATTTTGGGAGTAAAGTTTTTTAAGTTCTTTATAAACTTTGGAGATGAGTGCTCTGTCTGAAGTGTGTGTCGAAAAGATTTTCTTCCACTCTGTAGGCTCTCTTTTCACATTGTTGATTGTTTCCTGTGCTGAGAAAAAAATTTTTAGTTTTTTTCTTCTGCAGTGCTGGGGATTTGAACCCAGGGCCTTGTGCTTGCAAGGCAAGCACTCTACCAACTGAGCTATATCCTCAGCCCCCTTTTAGTTTGAATCTATCCCATTTATTGATTCTTGCTTTTATTTCTTGTGTTATGAGGGTCTTGTTAAGGAAGTCTGGTTCTAAGCCAATGTGATGGAGATTTGGGCCTACTTTTTCTTCTATTTGGTGAGGGGTCTGAGGTTTAATTCCTAGATCCTTGATCCATTTTGAGTTGAGTTTTATACAGGATGAGAGATAGGGGTTTAGTTTCATTTTACTTCATATGGATTTCCAGTTTTGCCAGCACCATTTGTTGAAGAGGCTATCTTTTCTCCATTGTAAGTTTTTGGCACCCTTGACTAGTATGAGGTCACTGTACTTATGTGAGTATGTCCCCATGTCTTCTATCCTGTACCATTGGTCTACCTGTCTATTTGGTGCCAATACCATGCTGTTTTTGTTACTATTGCCCTATAGTACAGTTTAAGGTCTGGTATAGTGATAACTCCTGCATCACTCTTCCTGCTCACAATTGCTTTGGTTATTCTGGGCCTTTTGTTCTTCCAGATGAATTTCTTGATTGCTCTTTGTGTTTCTATGAAAAACATCAGGGATTTTAATTGGAATTGCGTTAAATCTTTATAGTGCCTTTGGAAATATGGTCATTTTGATAATATTAATTCTGCCTATTCAAGAACATGGGAGATCTTTTCATCTTCTAAGGTCTTCCTCAATTTCATTCTTCTATGTTTTGTAGTTTCATTGTAGAGATCTTTTACCTCTTTGGTTAGATGACTCCCAAGTATTTTTTTTTTTTTTTTTGAGGCTATTGCAAATGGAGTTGTTTTCCTCATTTCCCTTTTAGATGTTTCATCACTTATGTATAAAAATGCTTTAGATTTATGTGTGTTGATTTTATAACCTGCTAGTCTGCTGAATTCATTTATGAGATCTAGAAGTTTTCTTTTTTTCTGGAGGAGTTTTTTGGATCCTCTAAATAGAGAATCGTGTCATCACCAAATAGTGACAGCTTAAGTTCCTCTCTTCCTATTTGTATACCTTTAATTTCTTTAGTCTGTCTAATTGCTCTGGCTAGTATTTCAAGGACAATGTTGAATAGAAGTGGTGAAAGAGGGCATCCCTGTCTTGTTCCCGTTTTAAAGGGAGTGCTTTGTTTTTCTCCATTAATAATGATGTTGGCCGTGGGCTTAGCATAAATAGCCTTTACAATGTTCAGATATGTTCCTACTATCCCTATTTTTTCTAGTGTTTTCAGCATGAAGGGGTGTTGTATTTTGTCGAACGCTTTTTCTGCGTCAATTGAAATAACCCTATGATTCTTATCCTTAAGTCTGCTGACATGATGGATTACGTTTATTGATTTACGGATGTTAAACCACCTTTGCATTCCAGAGATGAACCCCACTTGATCGTGGTGCACAATTTTCTTAATATGTTTTTGGATACGGTTTGCCAGTATTTTGTTAATGATCTTTGCATCTATATTGATCAAGGATATTGGTCTAAAATTTTCTTTCCTTGATGTATCTTTGTCTGGTTGTGGTATCAGGGCAATACTAGCCTCATAGAATGAATTTGGAAGGGTTCCCTCCTTTTCTATTTCCTGGAATACTTTGAGAAGTATTGGTATCAATTCTTTTTTAAAGGTCTTGCAGAACTCGGCTGAGAATCCATCTGTCCTGGGCTTTTCTTGGATGGTAGGGTTTTGAAGACTTCTTCTATTTCATTGCTTGATAATGATCTGTTTAAATTGTGTATGTCCTCCTGGTTCAGTTTGGGAGGAGCATATGTCTCTAGAAATTTGATGATGTCTTCAGTATTTTCTTTTGTTATAATAGATTTTCAAAGTAGCTTCTCATTATGTTATGTATCTCACTGGTGTCTGTCATGATTATTTCCTTTTTCATCACGAATTTTAGTAATTTGAGTTTTCTCTCTGCTTCTCTTTGTTAGTGTGGCTCAGGGTTTGTCTATTTTGTTTACTTTTTCAAAGAACCAACTTTCTGTTTTGTCAATTTTTTGAATTGTTTCTTTTGTTTCAATTTCATTGACTTCAGCTCTGATTTTAATTATTTCCTGTCTTCTACTACTTTTGCTGTTATTCTGTTCTACTTTTTCCAGGGCTTTGAGCTGTAATGTTAGGTCATTTAGTTGTTGCCTTTTTATTCTTTTCTTGAATGCGCTCCATGTAATGAATTTTCCTCTTAGTACTGATTTCATAGCGTCCCAGAGATTTTGATATGTTATATTGTTGTTCTCATTCACCTCTAAGAATTTTTTTATCTCCTCCCTGATGTTTTCTGTTATCCATGCTTCATTCAATAGCATATTATTTAGTCTCCAGGTGTTGGAGTAATTTGTTTTTTATTTTGTCATTGATTTCTAATTTCATTCCATTATGATCTGATAGAACACAACATAGTATCTCTATTTTTTGCATTTACTAAGGGCTGCTTTGTGGCATAACATATGGTCTATTTTTGAGAAGTTTCCATGTGCTGCTGAGAAGAAAGTGAATTCGCTCGTTGATGGATGGAATATTCTACATATGTCTGTTAACACTAACTTATTGATTGTTATTGAGTTCTATGTTTTCTTTGTTTAGTTTTTGTTTGAAAGATCTATCTAGTGTTGACAGCAGTGTGTTAAAGTCACCCATAATTATTGTGTTGTGGTCTCTTTGATTCCTGGAATTGAGAAGGATTTGTTTGATGTACAGGGATGCACCATTGTTTGGGGCATAAATATTTACAATCGTTATGGCTTCCTGATTTATGGTTCCCTTAAGCAGGATGAAATGTCCTTCTTTATCCCTTCTAACTTTGACTTGAAGTCCACTTTATCTGAAATAAGGATGGAAACCCCCGCTCTTTTACTGAGTCCGTGTGCATGGTATTTTTCCCATCCTTTCACCTTTAGTCTGTGGATGTCTTTTTCTATGAGATGAGTCTCTTGAAGGCAGCATATTGCTGGGTCTTTATTTTTAACATTCTACCAGTCTATGTCTTTTGATTGATGAGTTTAGGCCATTAATGTTCAGGATTATTATTGAGATATGATTTGTATTCCCAGTCATTTAGGCTTATTTTTGGTTTTTAACTTGGCTTGGTTTCTCCTTTGAATGGATTTTTCTTTAAGGTAGTTCCTCCCTTTGCTGACCTACATTGTTGTTTTTCATTTCCTCCTCATGGAATATTTTATTGAGAATATTCTGTAGTGCAGGCTTTCTATTTGTAAATTCTTTTAACTTTTGTTTATCATGGAAGGATTTTATTTCATCTTCAAATCTGAAGGTTAGTTTTGCTGGGTATAGGATTCTTGGTTGGCAACCATGTTCTTTCAGAGTTTGAAATATGTTGTTCCAGGGCCTTCTAGCTTTTAGAGTCTGGGCTGAGAAATCTGCTGACAACTGTATTGGTTTCTCCCTATATGTAATCTGATGCTTTTCTCTCGCATCCTTCAAAATCCTATCTTTATTTTGTATGTTAGGCATTTTCATTATAATGTGCCTTGGTGTGGATCTGTTGTGATTTTGTGCATTTGGTGTTCTGTAAGTCTCTTGTATTTCATTTTCCATTTAATTCTTCAGGCTTGGGAAATTTTCTGATATTATTTCATTGAATAGGTTGTTCATTACTTTGGTTGTATCTCTGAGCCTTCCTCAATCCTGATAATTCTTAAATCTGGTCTTTTCATGATGGCCCATAGTTCTTGGAAATTGTATTCATGATTTCTTACCATCTCCTCTGTTTGGTCAACTTTATTTTCAAGATTAAATATTTTGTCTTCATTGTCTGAGGTTTTGTCTTCCAAGTGGTCTAGTCTTTTGGTGATGCTTTCCATTGAGTTTTTTATTTGGTTTATTGTTTCCTTCATTTCAAGGATTTCCATTTGGTTTTTTTTTTTTTTTTTTTTTTTTTTTTTTTGAGAATCTCTATCTCTTCGTTGAAATGATCTTTTGCTTCCTGCAGTTGCTCTTTCAATTGCTTATTGGAGTGATCATTCATTGCCTGCATTTGCTCTCTTATCTCATCGTTTGCTTCATGAATCATCTTCATCATGTATAATCTGAAGTCCTTTACTGACATTCCTTCTACCATACTGTCACTGGATTCTAATAATATAGAATCTAGATTTGTTTGAATCATTTTCTTCCCTTGTTTTTTCATGTTGTTCATGTATCTTCCCCTTTAGCAGTGCAGATCTGGGGTATTGCACTTTCCTCCCTATAGGCTTATAGTGACCCTATAGGTTTCCAAAACCTTTTCTTCAAGGGGGAGCTCAATATTAGCAGTGCCCAGTTCAGACTGTATGTGATCCTAGACCAAATAGCCCCTATGAGGACATTAACAATATTGTCATAATAAACAGAATGAGTTCAATTATTATCTTCAGTATAACAGATTTGCAATAAGGTCTGCAGTTTCTAATGGAGGACAAAGAGGGTGCAAAGGGGTGTAGGATGTAGCTGTTAATGGAATAAGAAAAGAATATATAGAAGTTCTAGATAATAGAGAGAGAATGTAAACAAAAGAAGTTGGTTGTTAGCATGCAAAAAGGGAGGAAGAGACTCTGAGGGAACAGGTAAACAAAAGGAAAAGAGAGAAAAGTAAAGAAATAAAAATGTAAAATTTTTCAAGAAGGAGAAAAAAGAAAATCTACACTATAAGAGTCATATAGTATTCAAACATCCCAGTCTTCATTAGCCTGATGCGTGAGAGGTACCTGATAATGAGCTTCCAGTCTCCACCAGGAATCTCAGGATGGGATTTGCCCCACCTAAAGATCAGAGTTACGGCTTCCAGAATTATCCAACATGGCCGCTGTGGCTTCCAAATGTGTTGGCAAATGGGGAGCAGCAGCTCAGGGGTGTTGGCGTGGTTGGCTGGAGGTGGGGTGCGGTTGATCAGGCAGGGGTCCTGGAGGTGTGGTGTGGTCGATCTAGTTGCAGGATCCTGGAGGTGGGGTGCAATCAGTTGGTCCGGGGGTCCTGGTGGCGGGGAGCAGTCTGTCTATGTGAGGACCCTGGAGGCACGGAGTGATTGGTTGGGCTGAGGGATCCTGCAGGTACCGTGAGAGTGAACTTCCAGGCAACAGCAGGCAGCTTGCGCTCTAGTGGTGGTCTGCGATCAGTTTGCTGACTGCTGTCGAACATTCCAGAGGTGAACCTCGGGTGGTGCATGATGGATAGATGAAAGGCAGGCGATGGACAGGCAAGAGGCAGGCAAATGGCAGATGATAGGCGCCTGATAGTGAGTAATCTGTACTGAAAAAGGCATCGATATGGTGGCTGACTGTAGGTGATTGAAATAGACAAATGGGGTAAACAGCAGGGGATCGATAAGCAGCAAAAACTGCCTCACCAAGAAACAGATATCCTCTGCTTGAAACCTGAGTTAAGGAGCGACAAGGAATGCAGCCTCCCTCTAGTCCACCATCTTGGATCCTCTGAGCTTCTTATATATCCTGGATACTAATGTCCTGTCTGAGGGGCAGGTGGCAAAGATCTTCCATTGTGTAGGCTCTCTCTTCACACTCTTTGTTCTGTGCCGTGAGAAGTGTTATAATTTGATGCCATCCCACTTACTGATTTATTTCTTGTGCTTTAGGGGTCTTGTTAAGGAAGTAAGTGTCTATGATACACCTGTTAGAGTGTGGGGCCTATATTTTCTTGCAGAGTTTGGGGCCTAATTCCTAGGGTCTTTGAACCACTTTGAGTTGACTTTAATACACAAATCTTCACAGAAGGAATCTTTACAAGAAAAAAAATATAGAAAACCACTCAAATTTCCATCTACAGGAGATGAACAAACTGGTAAATTCAAACAATGGCATGACACACACAGTTGTCAAAACAAACCAAAACCAATATATGTGCTGTGTGGACAAATATATGTAATGTAATAGTAAATTTAAGAGTTTCTAGCAACAAGATTTTTTTATAAAGTTAATGCAATGACATATATGTATTTAATTATTTATTTTTATTGGTAATTCCCTTTATTTTAATTATATTTAAAAGGGTGAGGAGTGTGCATGATTGTTCATCTGTTTTTTTTTTTAACTGGTTCTTTTTAGTTATAAATGACAGTAGAATCTATTTTAATATAACATACACAAGCATGGAATATAACTTCTTCTACTTCAGACCCAAGCACCTCTCATCCCCTTCCTTCTCACAAATATGTATTTAATTGGTTGTCCATGTGTGCGTGCACACGCATACACACATACATATCTCTTAACTGACACATATTCATTATATTGTAAATGATACTGATTACACATTTTAGAAATACAAATTTAATCTAACTATACAAAAAGATGAAAAGGGAATGATCAACAAGGTAACTGACAAATTTTCAAGTGATTGATTCAAAAGTGATTATTACATTACTGAAAATAACCAAAGTTAATTCTGTTTTTGATCATGGTGGGATAGATTTTATTGAATGAACTGTTTGAAAAATAGCAAAACAAAGTGATGTATAAAATACAAAAACCTGCTCTGAAGAAGTTGGAGAGGTAACTAGAAGCAGACAGATACTAGAGGGAATTCAGCTCTTGACAAAAGGGAACCATGGATAAGGTTTACATTTAAATAGCTCTCCCCCAAGGGCACCCCTGGACCCTGTGATACAGAGTACCTGCTGAGACTCAGTAGAGAACTGAAAGCGTACTGGCTCAAAGAACAGAATTGGATAAAATTCTTACATTATACAAAGATGTCTAATTCTAATGCATGGCAGACTGTGACAAATATAATCCACTCAAACGATAGAAAGATATAAGTAACAAACCAGTGCAAGTGATAAAAGGGAACACTAATAAAATGTCCAATTTTATTAAACCCAGAAGGCAGTAAAGAAGGAACAATGGATAAAAAGGAAAAAGAAAACTATCAAAATGCCAAGATGATATACTTAAATTGAACCATAAAAATTATTACATTAGATATAAATGAAATAAATGCTAATAAGACCCAGAGTTTGTTAGACTATTTGCTGTTAACAGAGGTATACGTTAAATAATGTGCAATAAGCATAGGAAAGTAAGAATGAGTATATAAGAAAAGCCTATTTTTTCCTTTTCTTTCCCTTCCTTCTTTTCCTTCCTCCCTTCCTTCTCATGACTGAACACAAGGCCTCATTCATGCTAGTAAGGATACACTCTACCAGTGAGCTTTACACTCATCCCCCAGAAACAACTGCAATCGAGAAATATTACTAGAAAGAAACAGGGTTATTTATTTTCGGTTTTTTGTTTGTTTGTTTGTTTGTTTTGTTTTGTTTTTGAGACAGGGTCTTATTATATTGCCCAGGGTGGCCACTAACTACTGAATTCATGTGGTTATTCTATTTCAGCCTCCCGGAAGCTAGGACCACAAGCACAAACCACCATGCCCAGAAGGAATATTTTATAATGATAAGAGTTAGCTAGTTAAGAACTCATAACAAGCATAAAAGTTTTTGCAACTAATAATAGAGTTTCAAAATACAAAAAGCAAGAACTGGTAGAATTAAGGGAGAATTTGACAAACATATTTATATTTAATGCAATTATCAATATAGTTGGATTTAAGTCTTCTGTTTTAGCATGTTTTTCTGTTTGTCTCATTTATCATTTGTTCCTCCTTTTAAATCTTCTTTTTGGATTAGCAGACAAGGGAGGAAAACACACCTTAGTACAGAATATTTGTGCAACACTAGCAACCACCTTAACCTAATTCAATTTATGAAACAAAGTACCCAAATATAGAATATATATTCTTTTCAAGTATCCACATTATACTTATCAGCATAGGACATGTGTGCAAGGTCACAAAATGTCTCAATAAATTTCAGATGGGGTTTTGAAGAACCACATGGAAGAGTAAGAATCACAATGAGAAGCAGTAAAGTACTAAGAACAGATTTTCCTTACTTATTAAAATTCTGCCTTACCCATGACTTAAGCTATTTTAGAGGTAGCCTGATGTAGACAACATCTGTGTTGATAAAGCTATGTTAATTTTCAAGGTTTGGTCAAAGCATTTTTTAAGATGGAAAAGTTAGATAAAAAGGCTTCAGAAAACCCCATACCCCCCAAAGATTTTCTTATATCTCACAAACATTTCTGAGAGGAAGATTTCCTGAACTTCTTCTCATAAGTAATTAATACAGAAGAATATTATTCTAATATAATGGATAATAATTCATAATAAAAATGACTGATAAAACACGCAACACTAAGTGGAGCTAAAGAATTCAGACACAAATGACCATATACTGTATGATTCCTTTTAAAGGATATTCAAGAACTAGCAATCTATTATAGAAAGAAGAATAATAACTACTTATAGTAAATGTCAAATGATTGAAGGAGATAAGGGGAAACTTTCTGTTCAATAACTTGATTGGGGTATTGTTTACACATTTTGCCAAAATTCATCCAACTAAGTAATGGTTTTTGAAACTTGTCAGGCATTAATAAGCCCAGTGTCGATCCCATCTAAATTCTTTATTTTAATTAGGAAAGAACTGTTAGTTGCTGGCTAACTCCTATGAGCATAATATTAGTTCAAAGCTTGCTTAATCAGAAATTCCTTTAAAACATATGTATTAACAGCACTGTTCAGTTGCTAACTAAAACAGATTCTGTTGGCACCCCACCCTTATTTCCATGAATGTCAGCCCAACTTTTAACTTCCCAAGATTTCAGGTGCACTGGAAACAGCAGAGAATTAAGGCCTCCTGGGAGCAGTCATCAACTTTACATACTCAAGCACAGAAAGGGATAACTCTGATTCTGTCCTAATCAACACTGGTTCCCAGAATTACCACAGACTTATATGTACCATTTATTAGCTCTCCTCTGTTTTACTTCTCACAGTCTCTAAATCTTTCCTATAATTACTTGCCAAATAAACCTCTATCTGGAAAAAAAAAAAAAAAAAATTCAAATTGTACATTTATGATATGTGGTTTTCATTATAAGCAAATTTCAACTCAAATTTTTAAAAGTAAGAATTAAGGTGTTTGTTAGAAATTAGAAATAAAATTACATTTTAAAAATGAACTAAATAATGAATATAAGTAGGATACTGGAGGAGCTACAATAATTCCATGAATCAAGGATAATGAAAAACCCAATCATATGCACCTGAGGTCCAAAATAAAAGGCTCCCCTTGTTCTTATTCTTTTTGCTTACTTAGAAAGTTCCTGATTATGGGCTGGGGTTGTGGCTCAGTGGTAGAGCACTCGCCTAGCATATGTAAGGCATTGGGTTCAATTCTCAGCACCACATAAATATAAATAAATAAAATAAAGGTATTTTGTCCCTCTATAACTAAAAAAAAAAAAAGTTCCTGATTATAACTCAGTCTTCTGGGTGGATAAAAGACCATTTAGAAATTTTACCATTAAAACTTCACCATTTGATAATTCTCACAAGGTATCAAATTTATTTCTGGATGAGTGTGTAATGTATACTTCTTGAAGTGACTTGCTAAAGGAAAAGGAACCAGGAAATATAACTGCTACAACAAAGGAGTGAAACCTGGGTTCAAAGTAAAGAAGCCGCTTCTTTTTTGGGTCACGTAAATAGCAAAGCAAAGCTCTGTTTTGCAGGTATCCTGAGTTTAGTGGTTTTCTATCCTAATGAACTAATAAAAACTAGCAAAGTTTTAGAAAAGTAATTTCTGGGGATAATATTCATATATTATCTTAAAGGACACCGCCCCAGCAAGGGAAAAAAAAAGACCCAACAGAAGTATGTATAGGGTATATTTCACACTTGGTCAGGACCCACTTAGAGAAGATTTGAATGGGATGAAATGTCAGGGAAAGTTCCAGCAGTGGGTGTGGTGGCTCAAGGTTTGGCAGAAAACCACAATTCTTTGCAGGGCTGCTGACTAACTGATGTTCTAGCTCAGGCAAGGTGCCCAGTCTTCCTGTGTGGACAAAAAGACAGGCTACATGAAATTTTGTTTGTTTTTAACCTTAATGAGAATAACATTTATCCTAGCTTTCTTGGCTTGCTTTAGTTAAAGGATATGGGTTTGAAAGTGAGTTTCAAACTTCCTGCCCAAGACAGATATAACTCGCAGGGTTTCAAACACTGGAAAGAAAAAAAAATCTTCCAAAAAAGAGCAAGTGCTCACATACATTTGAAGAAGGTGGTGGAATGCCACCTTATGATGTGGTCACCATGAAACAAAATATATTTTCATGCAAATTATCTACACACTTCTTACCAGGTTTTCCTCCACCAACATGCTACCCAGGGAGGGTAATCAATTGCATACTGAGCTCCAAAGTGTGCAACAGTACAAAGATAAATGTCTTAAAGCAAAAGGACCAAGGCTGGGATGTAGCTCAGTATTAAAGCACTTGCCTGGTGAGCAAGAGGCCCCAGTGCAGCAAAACAAAACAAACTGAAGAACCAAAGAGGAACAGGAAGGATTACTACATCAGTGGTTTGGGACCAGCACCCACAGAGGATCACCTAGGAGCTAGTTAGAAATGCAAATTTCTAGGCTCCTCTCTAGACCTACTCAATCAGTCTGTATTTGCCCAAGCAATCCATGAGATTGGAGAGGTTGCACCCAATCACTGTACTAACAAGCAAGAGATGAGCCCTTCCTCCTTGGGTTAACAACCATGCCCAGATGAGGTGGGAACTGGCTACAAGATAGATAAGGGCTAAACTCTTTTCCCCATGCCTCTGCTTCTAATTTTGATTCAAAAACAATAGTTCTGAAGTAGCAATTTAGGTTTTAACTAAAAAAAAGTTCCTTTAAATCTCAACCACTAAGTCCTTATGTCTGCAACCTTTTAGAGATTCTTACATACAGATCCCTTTGTTTTCTGGTTCTCTGTGATGTATCTATTATCACAGATTTTCTACTCCCCACTTCTATCAGCTCAAATGCTTTTCACCCCCAATTTGCTCTAAAATCCTTAGAAAAAATTAATTTGCCCTGAAAAGAACAGGATAAGAAGTGGGAATCAGGAGCAGGGGAAGTGGTGAAAACAGAAAAGGTTGGGGTGATGGTGGCAGGACTAATTTTATCACACTCAGGTGTGAAACTGGTCAAACTGTAAAACTAGTATAATACCAACATTAGAAATTTGAAGACTATGCATTTGAATTAAGAAATTGTAATTTTAAATTTGTTTACTGCTAATGTTACCATAATAATCTTTTTTAAAGTTGTCAGTTTCTAGAAATGAGTGACAAAATATTCAGGGATGAAATGATATGACATCTGGAATTTGCTTTAAAATATAGAAGGAATAAGGGTAAAGATATGGATGAAACAAGATTAGTCATGTCTTGATAATAGTTGAGATGGATAATAAGTACATGGAGGTACATTATATTATTCTACCTACATTTTTATATATTTGAGGTTTTCCATAATAAAAAGTTTAGATTTTTCATCTATATTTTAAAACACAGAATTTTCAAACACCTTTGACCATGATACACTGTCTTAAATAGTTAACTTTTCTATCATACTAAAGAACTCCCCAAATATTTACAAACCAAATGGTAAAATACTTGTTATTTTAGCCATCTACACATGTGTGTGAATGCGTGCACACATACACACCTACACACCTACATACACACACTCTCAAAATGGAAGAGTCTCTCAGAATTGAAAGGAAGGCACAGCATAGGAGTAGTAATGATGGTGCATTAATAGTAGTTACTTCTTTTGTTCACTAAAACGAAAAGCCACAAAGATGCTATGGTAACGCTGGTATGTAATCAAACAAATGAAGCAGCAAGGGAAAAGGAAATGAGCCTCTCAGTTCTTTGCTGTTAACCTTAGGAATGATAAGCAGGATGGAGTTGACCAAAAGGTCCACACAATAAGACAAGATCTTCTGCTTCCTTGATAAAAGGATGTTGCTTAAACTGATGTGTATTAAATGTCAGTAAATGATGATATTATGATAAGGTGGAAAGAATGCTCCACTTCTACCTAATCTAAGCTATTGGTCTACCACATGGAGAAGTTAGGAATTTGTCCAAGGTCACTAAAGAAGTGAGAGATTCATGTTGTTCCCAGTATGCCTCTTGCTGTTTCAGTATATATTTATCAAAAGGGTATTATGCCTTGATTTAAGAATATCAACCTGATTTCTCTCACAAGTTTCCAACCCACACTTCAGACTACCTACAGGATACCCATCCTTGCCAGTCTCTCACCATACTGTGTGATGTGCCCCTCTCTGAACACAACCCTGCTCTCTTACCTTTGTGCTGTTCCTTTTCTGCCTGGACCACCCCTCTATGTCCTGGGACACATACAAGTTGTCCCTTGGTATCCACAGCTGCTCAAGTACCTTATATAAAATGGCACTATATTTGCATATAACCTATTTACAACCTCCCATATACGTTAAGTCATCTCTAGATTATTTTATAATACTTAATACAATGTAAATGCTATGTAAATAGCCATTCTATTGTAGAGGGAATACGAGAAAAAAGTCTATGCATATTCAGTACAAATGTAATTTTTTTCCTGAATATTTTCAATCTGCAGGTGATCGAATCCACAGATGATAAAGGTCAACTGTACTTTCAAGGTTCAGCTCAGCTCAGGCACGCTGTCTGTCATTCAAAGCTTTGCTGATCCTACCTCTCTCATAGCATCTCCACAAGAGCTTTGATTTTTAAAGTGTCCATCTTCTTGCCTAAGCTGTAAAATCCTTGAAAACAGAGACCATGTATCGGATATCTGATCCCACTGTCTCATGTGGTACATACCAAATACAGGGGCTCCTCAAACACACACTGATGTCCTCACTATTCCAGTTGCTATAGTTCCTCTTTTGGCTAATTGTGTCACTAACTCTTAGCTGCATAAGCCAGAAACCTCCTTCCCAACAGTAACTTTTTTTTGGGGGGGCGGGTACTGGGGATTGAACTCAGGGGCACTCAACCATTGAACCACATCCCCAGCCCTATGTTGTATTTTATTTAGAGACAAAGTCTCACTGAGTTGCTTATCACCTCACTTTTGCTGAGGCTGGCTCTGAACTTACAATCCTCTTACCTCAGCCTCTGGAGCCGCTGGGACTATAGGCATGCACCACCTCGCCTGGCCCAACAGTAACTTTGAAGATAAATTGGGATAGATGTGATCACTGGTGTCAGTTTTGCTGCCCACAATGTTACAAAGTGAAATTGCATGCTCCTCAAGATGTACCAAATTCATGATGCTGCTTTAGAATGGCATTATTCCTAAATTTGCAAACTTGATTCCCAGTAAGGTGAAGGAGTAACAGGGGCGTGTTTCAACTTGTAATTGTTCTACCTACTGTAACCCTAACTCCATTCTTCTCTTTTTAGCTCTTAAAAAGAAAACCTACAGACTCCTCTGTTTCCTATTTCCCTACACAGATGCACAAATCCACCCTACTCTGACTATTTGGACTACTGCCCAGTGTAGAATACGTGAGTCTTATACCCTAAGAAAAGCAGGAGTAGATTAAGAGCTACTCAAACTCAGGAGAGGAGGAAAAGAGAAACAAGTTGCTGCTAAAGGAACTTGCTAAAGCACCTGCTAAAGGAATGTTTTATAAACCATGGGTCAAGATCCCTAAGATTAGAAGGTTGTGAAATATATTTAATAGCATGGAATCAGCATTTATTTAAATAAAATATAAAACAAAAAAGATTATTTCACAGGGAATCATGTTTAAGTCTTATTTTGTGAAATTTTGATTTGGTCATATGTACATATACATATGCACACATGCAACAACTCTTGACTGAGGGCCTACCATGTGCCAAGTACTGGAGACAGAAAACTGCAAAAGCAGACCAAGAAAAGAAAAGCTCTCTGTTTTGGGGTAGTAGCTGCCATTTTGGTAATGAGATAGCACACGTATGCAAATATGTACACAAACATGTTTTGCATCCCAGTATAAGAAAAGGCTGTTTTACACTGGATCAAGAATATTTCTCTAGCATGTGGTCTGTGGACTGGTACTGGTCCACAAACTTTTACTGGTCTACTAGGAAATAAGTACAGAAACTGAGAATAAGCATTTTTTTTTTACTTTGCTGAGATGTTCAGCTACGATAATTTTTCTGGCCACTCAATTTTATTTTGTATTAAATTTTACAAAAAGAAATCAAGTCCGCAATCAAGTAGAACTAAGAAAAGACTTTTTCTTCACCAAACATAGTGTATGCAGTCCTGCTCTGGAGGAAGCACTGGTTGGGTATCTTGGGCACAGGCATACACAATGCTTTGACTGGAAACTGCAGCTGCGGACTACAGAGAAGGGGCAGCACAGCACCTGAGAAGACCTCAACAACTGGGGGGCATGGTTCACCTTTACTCTCTTCCCACACAAATATGATAATGAAAACAATTAAATGACAAGTCAGAAACTAGCATTGGTGACAATGATGCACTGTTAAGTTCAAAAGGTGACACAGAAACCATTTCTGGTTGTATGAAATTAACATCAATTGTAGTCATATATACTTGAGTATCGATTTTCATCCACTTTCTTTTTTTAAAGTTTTTTTAGTTATAGAAGGACACGATACCTTTATTTTATTTATGTAATTTTATGTGGTGCTGAGGATTGAACCCAGTGCCTCCCATGTGCTAGGAAGTGCTCTACCACTGAGCTACAAACCTAGCCCCCAACACTTGTCTTAATTACAGCAATAAAATCTATATCTTTTGTGTTAACATTTTATAGTTTGTATTCATGGACAGTGGTCAAGAACTCACTATGCTTAAGCTGGAGTTGTGGCTCAGTGGTAGAGTACTTGCCTAGCATGTGTGAGGCACTGGATTCGATTCTCAGCACTACATATTAATAAATTAAAAAAAAAAGGTCCATTGACAACTAAAAAATATATTAAAAAAAAAAAAAAAGAACGCACTATATTTAAAAAACTGGAAGAATCTCACCAGCATACCAGACTGGGGGAAATGGCAAAAACTGGGTTAGGAAGGGTTTTGTGAAAGAATAAGCTTTTAAAGATAATTTTAAAAACTAAACTATTTGTCTTGTAGGTAATTTCCATTGGTTTCTATTTCAGTTGAGTGTTACTTACACTTTTGGCCATACATTAAGTGGAATGCTGACATTTGTGGTTCTTTTATTTTTATAGCCTACACATGATTCTGGCCAGAAACATCAGTACAGTGTTTTCAGCTGTTGGGGTGAGGGGCAGCACAGGGAACCGACTTGAAACTAGAAACTATACTGTTAAAAGTACAATATTTTTTAACATTGTTATTTACTGTTAACATATTAATAGACATATGCCAATTTTGTATACTTAATGGGAACTGAACCAAGTAATAATGGGTAATATAATGTTTTTAAGTTATATTATCATTCAGTTCTGAGTGAAAAGCATAAATTGCTATAGTTGGGAGTGGGCTTAAGGCAGGAACAATGAGGATCAGTAAAACAAATCAGTAAAATGATGCCCAAACTCCAGGGTTGACAAACTATGGCCTGTTTTTGGTCAGGTTTCACTGGAACACGATCACACTTGTTCGTTCACACATTTTTGGCAGCTACCACACTGTGGCAGCAGTCAGCAGCTGTAATCCACAAGACCTCAAGCATTGATCATCTAGCCTTATGCAGGGAAAGATCCCAACTTCTTCCCTAACTCGTCCTTTGGCCTCCTGAAAACATGCAGACCCCTCTCTCATTAAATCACAGACTGAACAGAATTTATTGAGTATCTATTATACAGCATCACTATTCTAAGTGATGAGGGTATAGCAGTGAAGGGGGAAAGAAAAAAAAAATAGAAAAGGAAAAGAAGAAAGAGTCAAAGTAAAGTCGTGGCTCTGATGAAGCCTACATACCAATGGCAAGAAACCATAAACAATAGTTTCAAAGTACAGGTCACAGGAAAGTGATCAAAACTTGGGGGAAAATAATAAAACGAAGAAGGGAGATTCAGGTATCATTTGGTTTATTGTATATCAGGTACTGTTTTAAGCACTTTTCATATACTAATTCATTGAAACTCACAATACCCTACTGGCACACTATTTATTCCCACCTTATAGCTAAAAAGACTGAGATGCAGAGAGGAGACCCAAGTCACATAGCCAGAAAGCCGGTCTGAGGCCACAGTCTGGCTTAATATACATTGTGCTGGCTCTCTGAGCAGAAAGAGAATGCTAAGTTACCATTTCTAATACAATAATCAGAGAACGCCTCAATGATCAAGCACCATTGACGAAAGTACTGAAGGAGAGAGGGAGAAAGCCTTGTATCTGCAAAAATCTTGTAGGTAGAAAGAGCAGCAACTGAAAAGGCCCCAATAAGGAAGAGCTTGATGTATCTGATATTTGAGGTCAATGGACTGGAAAGTCATGAGTCCAAGGATTTGCAGAGAATGCAGTCCCACAGTGAATGTCTTTGAATTACGTTCATCTTAGGCTGCTTCAATTCCTGCTTTCTGCTAAGTATAGTAATATAAACATTTATTTTTCCTCATGAAACTCCGTATTGTGTCTTGATTTAACTGTACCAAGCACAGCTAGAGAAAATTTGGGTTGGCTCCACTTCAAATGCCTGCTATCTAATCTTGACTGGACACCACATGTTACTTGAAAGAATACTTTTATTCATCATCAGAACCCTCTTGGCCACATTTCTCATAATAGTTATCTCTAAAAATTCCTATGAAACCCTCCCCTAACCTATTCCTATTCCTGCCCACCCTGAATCTCAGCAGATTACTCTGTATTTCACCATTCCAAGAACATCATGGCCTATCCTGAGGAAGTCTCCTCTGTCTGAAGTTCCTGTGTAAACCTACTTGCCTCTTTTATTCTTCTTGTTTTGGGTGCTAGGGATTGAACCCAGGCCTCAAGCATGCTAAGCAGATGGTTTACCTCTTGGCTATACCCTCAGCCCTTGTTCTTTTATTCTTGATCAGAACCTAGACCTTCAAACAAGTACTCCCTCACTTTCATACCTTCAATCTCTTCCATTCCTCTGTTCCCTTCTGCTCAACCAATGAACATGATGAAAATCTTCTGGACCTAAAAATCCCAGTCCAAACCAAAAAAAATTCCCACTTTCCTTTCACCCTTTCTAAGTTCCAGATCTAACTATTACTCTTCACAATTACACTCTTGAAGCGAATGGTTCCCACATTCTGCTTAACCCCCTCGTGCTCCATAACCTGCACCAATTCAGCTGCCACCTAAGCATCACCTAAAAAAAATGCCTTCAAAGTCAACGCCACTTGAAGAGGTCACATGGCCTCAAAGTGGCAGAGAAGGGAGTCAAATGAAAACCAAAAAACCTAGAAACAACCTAAATGTTTATCAGTAGGATATGTAATGTGTATTTTTAAAATTGAGCTCTGAAAATTTGGGGAAGGAGGTATAGAAATAACTAGAATTTAAGAAATTACGATCCTACTCTATATATTATGCTTCAAAATAATGAGGTTAAAGGTAGACAAAGGAAAGGGGGAAAAGTGGGTAGGAAGACAAGGAGGGAAAAGGAGAATTAAAAAAAGAACAATAACTTGTATCTATCTGTAAGTGCTAAGTATCCAACTGGTTCAGAGCAACCCTATTATTACTAATCTCTTTTTACAGAAGAAGAAACTGAGGTATGAACATGTTAAATGTCCTTTACAAATTGTTTCTTTTGTGCAAACTCTTCCTATTTATCCTGCTATTCTGGAACACATCTTTGGTCACTGCTATGGGGAAAGGGCCTAGGTCTCAGCTGAAGTCACCAGGATGTCTGGGGAAGCCTCTAGCAGGAACTGGAATGTTTATTCATACTTTTCAGTGATTGCTTTGTACTAGTAAATACCATAAATTCCTTCCTTAAGGAAACACAGGCACATCCATTTAGTTCTTTTTATTCTGGTAATCTATTACAAACTGGTCCTCCAGTTCCACCCACCCCTCTGCTGAGTGTGGACATGTACTTTACATGCATTATTATGGTCTTTTTAATGTTTATCTTTGCCCTCTACCCATTCGGCCAAAGTCAGAGTGCCATTTTCTACTTCTCAAGATCTTTCTGCAAATATGCAGTCTTAGGAATCTTTTAAATAACTTGCTGAATTCCCCGGATTTGAGAAATGGAGTTAGAGTTGATCTTTTTTTTTTAATATATTTTTTTACAGACTATATTTGATTGATCGTACACAAAAGGGGTACAACTTTTTGTTTCTATGATTGTACATGATGTAGATTCATACCATTCATATATCCATACATGTGCATATAGGGTGATGATGTCTGTCTCATTCCACTATCTTTCATGCCCCCATCCCCTCACCCATCTCATTTCCCTGTACTAATCTAAAGTTCCTCCATTCTTCTCTTACCCCGCCACCTTCATTATGTACCATCATTCACTTATCAGAGAAAACATTCAGCCTTTGGATTTTGGGGATTGGCTTATTTTACTTAGCATGATATTGTCCAATTCCATCTATTTATCTGTAAATGCCATAATATTATTTTTATTTATAGCTGAAAACATTCCATTGTATATATATACCACAGTTTCTTTATCCATTCATCTGTTGAAGGGCATTTAGGTTGGTTCCACAATCTAGCTATTGTGAATTGAACTGCTATAAACATTGATGTGGCTGTAGAATAACAGGATCTTAAGAGATGTAAAATGTGATGGTGCCTTAAAAATCTAGAATGGGAAGAAGTGGTGAGCTGCTAGATCTGAGACCCATAAGTCCCAGACCTTACAAGGATCTACCTGTAGGAGCAATAGTATTGTGTGACTGCTTCTCCTATTAATGATTCATTCATTAGGTTAATGAACCAAATCAAGATGGGTTTTTCAGATTGACAACTTACATGAAATAACTGTAAAACAGTCACTCCATTAACTAATATGTGCTAGCAAATACCAGCAATTCCTCCTTTCAATCAGCACATGAACTTTTTTTCTGTTTAATTTAAATAAATACATAGCAGCTGTCATTGTAGAGTTATTGAACATAAACCTTCAAAACACTTAATTTCAAATAAATGGAGGAATTTTTTGATTTTGGTTATATAGCCATTATTTGTTGAAGTAAAACATGTCATAGCTTTTTAACAACTCCCCTCCACCACCACCTCTGCCCCTAAGATCTGTGACTCACTTGCACAAGAGAAGGTTGAGGCTTATGACTGCTGTTCAAGAGCTTACCAAGGTTTCTCATCTTGTTGGAGGTTCCGGTGTATAAGCAAAAAGTTAAACAAGTCTTAGGCAAGGGGGTCTTCCTACCATGATGGGAGTGGAAATTGTGAATAGCTGCTTGGTATAAATCTATAGTAAAACCATGTTATCAGAGGATAGGAAGAAATATTGGACATAAAGTAGCCACCTGGGAAGCTACAGATCTGAGATGTGGGTCCAAGAAACAGCTATATGAAAATGTATGGGAAGGGTGAAGTCATTATCAGCCCAAAGGAAGAAACTAGGAGTTAGTTCAATTGTCCTCTATTCCAAGAAGATTGGTGGCCAGAGGCAGATGGGACTACACCCAAGAGCAGTTTGTAAGTCCTGGAAAATAAGCTCACAGGACTGATGTCAAGGGCTGAAAAATTATGCTGGGCCTGATGTTCCAAGTCTGTAGGAAAAAAATTAAAAACATCCTCATGTCGAGGCTCTGCTAGATTTCTCCTGGAAAGAGTATTTAAGAAAATTCAGAAATTGGATTTTGAGAGGAATCCCCTGGGCTTTTTTCTTTCAAAGAGGTCAGATGCCAGAACCTAGGTCACCAGGTAGAAGCTGCAAGGTGAGGCTCCTTTCCTGGTTACTCAGCTCTGTGGGAATCCCTGTTCTCCTCTGGGACTTGCAAGAGTGGAAAGTCAGACATGATTGTCAGATGAAGTCTAAGTACTAGAATTACTCAAATCTACCCAAGCATCTCAAGTTACCTGATTTCCTCTGGACAGAAGGGGTCCCAGGTCTTCCTCTGCTCCGATACAACCAACAGCTCAAGGCTCTGAAAATAAAGAGACCAGTCAGAGGCAGAACTTGTGGAGAAAAACCTGTTTTAAATAAAAAACAGGTAAAATGGTTGATCTTCTTCCTGCATACTAGTTTTATTAAAAATGTAGCTCACTTCCTTGCAGATGGCTAGCAAATGGTAGTAGAAAAGTTTTAACCAAGCAATCCATTCTTTATAAGGGTGACAGAGAAACCTACTCTTATCCAGTAAATTCCTTTTTTTAAATTGTTTGTTCTATTTAGTTACACATGAAAGCAGAATGCATTTTGATTCATTGTACACAAATAGAATACAACTTTTCATTTCTCTGGTTGTACACGATATAATTACACCACCTTTTTATCAATAAGAGGTCAGGTGGAACTTGAGTTCTACATGTGAATTCCTCCATAAGTGCCTTTCCTAAAGAGACTGACAAAAGCAGAGGGGGACTCCAAAGCTAACCAAAGATCCCTATCTGTGGAGAAAGCCTAGTTTAGAAAGTATTCAATCTGGATGAAGGTGGGAAGGAGAGATGATTTAACTATGTAATGAAGCAATAGAGAACTGACCTTCCATTTCAGAAAAATGCATACGCATCATGTTAAATGAAAATGCTTTAATAATCTATTTTGCCTTAATAATAAAGATTACTAGAGTATTTCACAACAAATGGAAAGGATCCTTGACCCTTGGTCTCCTTCCACACTGATACGGGCTCGTAGACAATGATGACAAAGGGGAGGAGCATTACCTATAATCATCCCAAAATTCTACTTCCTGCAGGGATGGGTGGTTTTATTAACAGATGCTTATAATTTGGCATATACCTTAGGGGAAGCAAAATTTGACTTATCTAGTAAAGAAGAAAAGGTTTCATTCCACCTGGTCTCTGGCAACAAGAAACAACATATGGGTTGGATCTCAGTACCCAGTAGCCTAAGAAGGTACTAGGCAGTCACAGTAACACCTGACACACTTGGGAACAGGGAGTGGGCAAGATTAAAAGTACAGATGGAACCTGGGCACAGTGGCACATGCCTGTAATCTCAGCAACTCAGGAGCCTGAGGCAGGAGGATCGCAAGCTCAAGACCAGACTCAGCAACTTAGCAAGGTCCTAAGCAATTTAGTAGGACCCTGTCTCAAAATAAAAAAGGGCTGGGAATGTGGCTCAGTGGTAAAGTGCCCCTGGATTCAATCCCTGCCACAGCGCCCTCCTCCGCAAAAAAAAAAAAAAAAAAAAAGTAGTAGTACAGATGGGGCATATAAGTATGACAGAAGCCAGGTGCTGCAGAGTCCTGGCAGATGCCTAGATCTTCCAAAAAGCTGGGAAGGTACCAGAGGAGAAAAGGAAGATATCCTTTAACAGAATCACTGCCAGAAAAGGCAGTTGTAAGATCTTGGGACAGTTAGTCCAAAACATTAAAGAGCTGTAAATGTCAAAACTGCTCTGCTAACAAGCAATATGTAGAAAATGAGACAAGAAATGGTGGAACTCAAACAAGGGTGTCAAGTAAAAACACACTACAGAGCAACAGGATGTTTCAAACCCTCAGAACTTGGAATGTATGAGATATTTTACAGGCCACAGACTTGGAGTGAAAAGGAGTCGTCTTGTATTTGTTTTCATTATAACATTTTGGGGCTTAATGATTCATAAAATAAATGAGAAAGAACAAGAACACAGTTGACTGCAGAACCAATACTCTGTTGGGTCTGGCAAAGGGTTAAAATTCAACTCATTTGCAGATTTCTTTTCTGATTCATAGAAGATCCCAAAAGAAGTATAGCTAGATTTCTGAGGCTAATCTGTATTGAGACTTATCTCTAGATGGAGGGATGGTTTCAACTGTGTTCCTCCAAAATTTGTATGTTAAAGTCCTGAACCCCAGTACCCAGAGAGTGACCTTTTGTGAACAACATTCAAAGAGATCATTTAGGTTAAATGAAACCACTGTAGTGGGCCCTAGTCCAACATAACTTGTATCCTCATAAAAGAGGAAAACCTGGACAAGAGACAAACATGTAAAGGAGAAGATGGCCATCCATCAGCCAAGGAGAGTGAGGCATGAAACAGATCCTTCCTTCATAGCCCTCAGAGGGACCTAACCTTGCCAATGACTACAGCATAGAGAACTCTGCAGGGAGCAGTTGACCTGAAATCCCCAGTTCCATGTAGGCAATAATCTGCTAGCCACAATAAATTCTCTTCAGTGACAACATTAAGCCAACTGCTTCTTTTGCCCTAGTCATAAAGAAGATATTGATTCAATTTGATACAGCACATTCAGCAACTTCAGCATCATAACAAACATCTATAAAGTGATTACTTGCTTCCAGATTCTTACTGACAGATCTAGTAAAGACCTCCAGAGTATCCACTGGAGTTTGAAGTACTGTGCATATGTGCTAGTTTTTCCTACCTTCTTATACCTCACCACCCCCCCAGTAAAATTTAGGCACATCCACAAATCTAAAAAACGGGAAAATAAACTAATACACAACACTGAATTTGAAAATAGAAAACAAAACTGTCTCTAAATCAAGACAAAATTAAAATAAGCAAAATCATAGCAATATTTATTCAGTGTTTTTGCAGAGAGAGAGGTTTATACTAGGATCCTGGCAGAGGGCACATATGTATGTCAAAGCAACCTCATGATTGACAAGTAGTTTTATATCAACAATGAAACTGCTTAATACATTCAATTCAAATTTTTATAGGATGACTAGGCCTAGCAAGAACTGGTTCTCCTCCCATTTATTCTGCTGCCAGGCCTCAAGTACTTCAAGTCATTTCCACAAGAGCAAACATGTCCAATTAAAGAATGCTGGGTTCTCTAGCAAGTCAGGGGCCCTCCTCCACACAGAAAACCACAGCAGTCGGGGCTTTAGGTGATCCATTCCAAATGTAGATGCTAGCAGCTAGTGAGGTTCTAGACTGTAACTTACACTGATCTTCAACTATAAGACAGCCACTGAACAAGCAGCATAGATTTAACTATGCTGGCTTGAAAGATGCATATGGGATGTCATCCTATTCACACAAAAAATGATTTCTACAGCTTCATGGTGAAAGTCTTTCATATTTATTATCATTACTAAATTACTGGATTGTCAGGGATTTCCTGAAGTTACCTATTATTCTTCTACTTCTAAATAGGAAGAAAAGACCTATTTCAATTTGGAGACCTACAGTCAAGGTCACCACTGTGGCTGTGCAGGTTATGTCCTGTACAAGGTGCCTCACCCTGAGTAAGTGGATGCTGAAACTCAGCCCGTTTCAGCACAGGGGGCTGCATTTGCCTGGAAAGGGGTACCATTTTCTAATTTACTAGGTTCTCTTGGATAAGCAGTGGCATGTACTCAATGCCTATTTTTGTTGTTTTTAAAATTTATTTCCTAGTTATATTAAGTGGGAAAAGGGCAACATCAATATTATATGACATGTAATACTGGCTTAGCTATCCATTAACTTCTGCAAAGACACATTAAGATAAGAAATTATATTTGTTGGTAAGAGGAACTCTTTTCTGTCAACCCCTTTTGGATATTTTGAATTTTAAAATTTGTTCCAATTAGTTAAACATGACAAAATGCATTTTGACACATCATACATAAATGTAGTATAACTTCTCATTCTTTTGGTTGTACATGATATAGAATCACACCAGTCATGTAGGCATATATGCACACAGAGTAATAATGTTTGGTTCATTCTACTTTCCTTCCTTCCCTCATTTCTGTTCCCCTCCCTTCACGTCCCTCTGTCCCCCTATCCCCCTCACCTTATTGTGAGTTAGCATCCACATATCAGAGAAAACATTAGGCCTTTGGTTCCTTGGGACTGGCTTATTTTGCTTAGCATGGTATTATCTAGCTCCATTAATTTACAGGCAAATGCCATAATTGCATTTTAAGGCAGAGTAATACTCCATAATATGTGTGTGTGTGTATGTATGTATATCACATTTTGTTTACCCATTCATCTGTTGAAGGGCACCAAGATTGGTTCCATAGTTTAGCTATTGTGAGTGAGCTGCTATAAACATTGATGTGGCCCTGTTACTACAGTATGCTGATTTAAGTCCTTTGGGTATAAACTGAGGAGTGGGATAGTTGGGTCAAATGGTAGTTCCATTCCAAGTTTTCTGAGGAATCTCCATACTGCTTTCAATAATGGTTGCACTAATTTGCAGTGCCACCAGCAAAGTATGAGTATACCTATTTCCCCACAACCTCAATAACATTTATTGTTGCTTGTATTTTGATAATTGCCAGTCTGACTGGAATGAAATCTTAGAGTAATTTTGATTTGCATTTCTCTAATTCTAGAAATATTGAACATTTTTTCATATATTTGTTGACTGTATTTCTTCTTCTGTGAAGTCTTTGTTCAGTTCCTTAGTGCATTCATTGACTGGATTTCTTGGGGGTTTTTGGTGTTACATTGAGTTATTTATATATCCTGGAGATTAATGCTCTATCTGAGGTGCTTATGGTAAAGATTATATCCCATTCTGTAGGCTCCCTCTTCACATTATTAATTGTTTCCTTTGCTGAGAAGAAGCTTTTTAGTTCAAATCCATCCCATTTATTGATTCTTGATTTTACTTCTTGCACTTTATTTTTTTTTTTATTGTGAAAAATGGGATACATGTTCTTTCTCTGTTTGTACACAGAGTAAAGGCATACCATTTGTGTAATCATACGTTTACATAGGGTGATGTTGGTTGATTCATTCTGTTATTTTTTTCCCCTTCCCCCCACCCCTCCCATCCCTCTTTTCCCTCTATACAGTCCTTCCTTCCCCCATTCTTGCCCCCCCCTCCCTAACCCTCACTCTAACCCTAAAACTAACCCTTCCCACGCCCCATTATGTATCATCATCCACTAATCAGCGAGATCATTCTTCCTTTGGTTTTTTGAGATTGGCTTATCTCACTTAGCATGATATTCTCCAATTTCGTCCATTTGCTTGCAAATGCCATAATTTTATCATTCTTTATGGCTGAGTAATATTCCATTGTATATATATGCCACAGTTTCTTTATCCATTCATCAACTGAAGGGCATCTAGGTTGGTTCCACAATCTGGCTATGGTGAATTGAGCAGCTATGAACATTGATGTGGCTGTATCTCTGTAGGGTGCTGATTTTAAGTCCTTTGGGTATAGGCCAAGGAGTGGGATAGCTGGGTCAAATGGTAGTTCCATTCCAAGTTTTTTAAGGAATCTCCATACTGCCTTCCAGAGTGGTTGCACTAATTTGCAACCCCACCAGCAATGTATGAGTGTACCTTTTTCCCCACATCCTCGCCAACACCTGTTGTTGCTTGTGTTCTTGATAATCACCATTCTGATTGGGGTGAGATGGAATCTTAGGGTGGTTTGGATTTGCATTTCTTTTATTACTAGAGATGTTGAACATTTTTCCATATGTTTGTTGATTGTTTGTAGGTCTTCTTCTGTGAAGTGTCTGTTCATTTCCTTAGACCATTTGTAGTCTTGGTGTTGAGTTTTTTGAGTTCTTTATAGATTCTGGAGATTAGTGCTCTATCTGAAGTATGATTGGCAAAGATTTTCTCCCACTCTGTAGGCTCTTTCTTCACATTGCTGATAGTTTCCTTTGCTGAGAGAAAGCTTTTTAGTTTGAATCTATCCCAGTTATTGATTCTTGCTTTTATTTCTTGTGCTATGGGAGTCCTGTTGAGAAAGTCTGGTCCTAAGCCGACATGTTGAAGATCTGGACCTACTTTTTCTTCTATAAGATGCAGGGTCTCTGGTCTGATTCCGAGGTCCTTAATCCATTTTGAGTTTAGTTTTGTGCACGGTGAGAGATATGGGTTTATTTTCATTTGTTGCATATGGATTTCCAATTTTCCCAGCACCATTTATTGAAGAGGCTATCTTTTCTCCATTGCATATTTTTGGCCCCTTTGTCTAGTATGAGGAAATTATATTTGTTTGGGTTTGTGTCCGTGTCCTCTATTCTGTACCATTGATCTACCTGTCTATTTTGGTACCAATACCATGCCGTTTTTGTTACTATTGCTTTGTAGTACAGTTGAAGTTCAGGTATTGCAATACCCCCTGCTTCATTTTTCCTGCGAAGGATTGCTTTAGCAATTCTGGGTTTCTTATTCTTCCAGATGAATTTCATGATTGCTTGTTCTACTTCTGTAAGGTACATCGTTGGGATTTTAATTGGAATTGCATTGAATCTGTATAGCACTTTTGGTAGTATGGCCATTTTGACAATATTAATTCTGCCTATCCAGGAACATGGGAGATCTTTCCATCTTCTAAGGTGTTCCTTAATTTCTTTCTTTAGTGTTCTGTAGTTCTCATTGTAGAGGTCTTTCACCTCTTTTGTGAGATTGATTCCCAAGTATTTTATTTTTTTCGAGGCTATTGTGAATGGAGTAGTTTTCCTAATTTCTCTTTCTGAAGATTCATCACTTATGTATAAAAATGCATTGGATTTATGAGCATTGATCTTGTATCCTGCTACTTTACTGAATTCACTTATGAGTTCTAAGAGTTTTCTGGTGGAATTTCCTGGTTCCTCTAAGTATATAATCATATCATCAGCAAATAGGGATAGTTTGAGTTCTTCTTTTCCAATTCGTATCCCTTTAATTTCTTTGGTCTGTCTAATTGCTCTGGCTAGAGTTTCAAGGACGATATTGAATAGGAGTGGTGAGAGAGGGCATCCCTGCCTTGTTCCAGATTTTAGGGGGAATGCTTTCAGTTTTTCACCATTAAGAATAATATTAGCCATGGGCTTAGCATAGATGGCCTTTACAATGTTAAGGAACGTTCCCACTATCCCTATTTTTTCTAGTGTTTTGAGCATGAAGGGGTGCTGTATTTTATCAAATGCTTTTTCTGCATCTATTGAAATAATCATGTGATTCTTGACTTTAAGTCTGTTGATATGGTGAATTACATTTATTGATTTCCTGATGTTGAACCAACCTTGCATCCCTGGGATGAAACCCACTTGATCATGGTGCACTATCTTTTTAATACATTTTTGTATGCGATTTGCTAAAATTTTGTTGAGAATTTTTGCGTCGATGTTCATTAAGGATATTGGTCTGAAATTTTCTTTCCTCGATGTGTCTCTGTCTGGTTTAGGTATCAGGGTGATATTGGCTTCATAGAATGAGTTTGGGAGGGTTCCCTCCTCTTCTATTTCATGGAATACTTTGAAAAGTATTGGAATGAGCTCTTCTTTAAAGGTTTTGTAGAACTCGGCTGAGAACCCATCTGGTCCTGGACTTTTCTTTGTTGGTAGGCTTTTGATGACTTCTTCTATTTCATTACTTGAAATTGGTCTATTTAAATTGTGTATGTCCTCCTCGTTTAGTTTAGGCAATTCATAGGTCTCTAGAAACTTGATGATATCTTCGAAATTTTCTATTTTGTTGGAATATAGATTTTCAAAATAGCTTCTAATTATGTTTTGTATTTCAGTCGTGTCTGTTGTGATATTTCCTTGTTCATTCCGAATTTTGGTGATTTGGGTTTTCTCTCGTCTTCTCTTTGTTAGTGTGGCTAAAGGTTTATCAATTTTGTTTATTTTTTCGAAGAACCAACTATTTATTTTGTCAATTTTTTGTATTGTTTCTTTCGTTTCAATTTCGTTGATTTCAGCTCTCAGTTTAACTATTTCCTGTCTTCTACTACTTTTGGTGTTGGTCTGTTCTTCTTTTTCTAGGGCTTTGAGCTGTAGTGTTAGGTCATTTATTTTTTGAGTTTTACTTCTTTTATTAAATGCGCTCCATGAAATAAATCTTCCTCTAAGTACCGCTTTCATAGTGTCCCAGAGATTTTGATACGATGTTTCTTTGTTCTCGTTTACCTGTAAGAATTTTTTAATTTCCTTCCTAATATCTTCTGTTATCCATTCCTCATATAATAGCATATTGTTTAATCTCCAGGTGTTGGAGTAATTTCTGTTTTTTGCTCTTTCATTTATTTCTAGTTTCAATCCATTATGGTCTGATAAAATACAAGGAAGTGTCTCTATCTTCTTGTATTTGCTAACATTAGCTTTGTGGCATAATATATGGTCTATTTTAGAGAAGGATCCATGTGCTGCTGAGAAGAAAGTGTATTCACTCTTCGTTGGATGTTATATTCTATAAATGTCTGTTAAGTCTAAATTATTGATTGTGTTATTGAGATCTATGGTTTCTTTGTTCAATTTTTGTTTGGAAGATCTGTCCAGTGGTGAGAGAGGCGTGTTAAAATCACCTAGTATTATTGTATTGTGGTCTATTTAGTTTCTGAGATTGAGAAGGATTTGTTTGACATACATGGGTGAGCCACTGTTTGGGGCATAGATATTTATGATTGTTATGTCTTGCTGATTTATGGTTCCCTTAAGCATTATGAAATGTCCTTCTTTATCCCTTCTGATTAACTTTGGCTTGAAGTCCACTTTATCTGAAATGAGGATGGATACCCCAGCTTTTTTGCTGGGTCCATGTGCATGGTAAGTTTTTTCCCATCCTTTCACCTTTAGTCTATCGGTATCTCTTTCTAAGAGATGAGTCTCTTGCAGGCAACATATTGTTGGATCTTTCTTTTTTATCCAATCTGCCAGTCTATGTCTTTTGATTGATGAATTCAGGCCATTAATATTCAGGGTTATTATTGAGATATGATTTGTAT